>NW_024615125.1:0-2567 GCF_008729295.1 Plectropomus leopardus
TTAAAAAATAAAAGACCTTTCAGAAAACAAAAAATTTGAATTATATTAGCCATCACAATGAAAACGTAAGATTTTAATCTCTGCAAAATTATAACTGCCTCAAAATTCATTTTAAGGCACAGATTGATTTTGAAAAACCCACAAAATCAATCAACAACAAGATTAATAATTCATTATGCATTTTTTTAGAGCAAATAGGCCAAACATTCACTGGTTGAACAAAAACAGCTAATTTGCAGAGGCTGCATTGGACTTTAGAAAAATACGATGATTATTATTTCAGGGCTTGACAGATATTTAGGGCTACAGCTAACAGTTATTTTTATTATTCGATTATTGATTATTATTGTTTAGTCTATTAAATGTGAAAAAAATTATGAAAAAACGCTAATTACAATTTGCCAGAGCCCCAAGTGATGTCTTCAAAAGGCTTCATTTTTACAACAGAATGTCCAAAATCTGAAGACTCTTCATTTACTGGCATAAATTACAATGCAAAGCAGCAAATTCTCATGTTTAGGAAGCTACGAACAGAAAATATTTGACATTTTTAATTTAAAAAATGACCGAAATGATTATCAATTATCAATATAGTTGTTGATTTTAATTTATTTATTTCTTTTAAATTGACCAGTTGATAAAAAAATAAAAAAATAAAACCATAAATCCATCAATTTGTATTAACCCTGGACTGTTTGACACATTTTACACGTTTTTCACCCTTAATTTTTTTGATCATTTTGGCTGTGTTCATGCATATGGCATACATTTTGGGAAGATTTTGTATTTATTATATTGGAACTTCCAACAGAGCTCTTACAATAGGTTTAAAATACACTGTGCAAACAAAGTTGTTACATTCAGACTGTTAGGTGAAAAAAAGCAACACTGAAAGCCATTTAAACTGACATTTTTGATCCCACAGCCATCATAGCAGAAAAACATGCACAGTATTATTTTTGGGTGTCATTCTAGGCTTTTGCCCTTTTTTTTTTAATTATTTCCCACCAGACGACGTCATTCTTTTACCATATTTGGCATATGGAGAGAATACATGCTATTTCCACTGGGTGTACTGTCACAATTAATGTTGCTGCAAATTATTGACATATCCCAGGCTGTGATCTAAAAACATAAAGGCATCATGACAAAACCTGCCATTTAAAGGGTTAAAATTCTGAAAATTAATGAATATCTTATATTTATGATTAGGACTGGTGTTGACTGAACAATTAACTCAATGAAGGTAGGAAATAGTATTAATATGTAGTATTATTTAAAGCTTGATTTTGAAAAGCGTATTTAGTGCACTGAGCAATACACTAGTGTGTAATATTAAGGTTGGCCCTAAGGGTTAAATATAAGCTATTACTTGCTGCCCTTAACGCCAACAATAAAACCAGATTTCAAGTCAAGTTAGCTGACTGCCTCATAGTATTGAAGTAAGTGAAAACCACCGGATGCTGTGTGAAAGTGACAGCAGTGACGTGAACTGGTAATATGTGATTGTGGAGCAGTGTGTGACTCACTGTAGTGCCCATGCGGTCCAGAGTGTCCTCGTTGATGGGGTAGCGGAGCCTCATCTTGCGGTACAGAGGATGTTTCTCATAGTGGCTCACGAGGTCGACCAGACTCTCAAACTCTGCTGAACTGCCCAACATGAAGAGGCGGCCTTCCTGCTGGATACGACAGTGTTTGATCTTCCCCTCCGCTCTGCAAGATGCACAGAGAAAGAAAAGTAGGCACAGAACTATTTTCTCTGTGGTGGTTTTAAAACAGAAACTCTCAGACCAGATAAGTGAATGCTGTCATCTTGTGATTGTCCCTCAGTGTGTGCTGGTTTTCTACCTGAAGGAGATGGCGTAGGAGTTGTGTTCGCTGCGTTTTCGCACCAAGAAAGCTCCGTCTCTAGGGACACGCATCAGCATGTGTTCAGCCTGAACGCGAGACAGACTGGAGTGGAACCACCTAGAGAACATAATACTACTTTATTCAGTGCTTGATTCATGTTTTGACCTCTAGTTTCATACAAATCAAAAGAGAAGTGTGCCACCTCTGCAGACACCGATCACTCACTCTCTGCTCTCGTGTGCGTTGGGCTGAGGCACAGGGCTGCCCAGCCTCATCTCAAACTCGTTGCAGCGCAGAGGAGTGTCTCTGTAGTGGCAGATGAGGCGGTACAAGCTTTCAAACACCAGGTTATCAGTCAGGTAGAAGCGGGTGGAGCCGGACTCCTGACGTGAATGAATCCTGCAGTGCTGGACTCGACCGGAGCGCCTGGAGGACGACAGACAGATAGTGTGACTGGCAATGATAATCTGTCCTAATAATAATATTAATGATTAGAAGAAGAATCTGACAGCATTAGTTTTCTTGTGCAGCATTCAAACACCTTTCACTTCATTTAAACTTTTGAACCTTGAGAAAATGTTTTTTTTGTTGTTTAGCAATAAGCAATAAGCAAGAAACTGCTAAAACATATTAAGAAAATGAGAAAAAAAAACATTTTTATAATTTTAATTTTAATTGAGAAAATGTCAAGAAAACTATATTTATGATTAATATAT
>NW_024615126.1:0-2256 GCF_008729295.1 Plectropomus leopardus
AGTAATTGATAGTCTCATTAGTTTTCCCATGTCCTTCCTGTAGTGCCATTTTCACATGAAATGAAAAGAAGGGAGACAAACAAAGTGCTGCGTAAGGCAGAGGGAGGCGGGGGGGAGGAGGGAGGAGAGCGGTTGAAATGTAAGTCACTGTCATCACATTTTAAGTTGGGATGTTTTTCCTGTGGAGTAATATCTGGGGTGTCCCTGAATGTTCACGGGAAATTCAGCAAAGCAGTAACACAATATAACCCCTTGGTGCATTTTATGTGCTTTGCATTCGTCTTTTTTCTTTTTTCTTTTTTTTTCCAAAAATAATTTTGACTTTCATGCATATGATGTCAATTTTGGCAAGATTGTGTATTTTTATTTAACCTTGGAATTTCCAGCTCAGCTCCTACAATAAGTCTAAAGTACACTGTAAACAAAACCAATGTGCAACTGAAGTGAGCCAACAATTATATAGCACAGTCACCAAAAAATGGTCACTGCACTCAAATATTCATCACAACTCTGCAGAACAGAGAGACCAAACAGTCATCATCTCAAACAAAGAAGACATCATAACCAAGTTACTGTTCAATTTGCCAAAACCTAGAACAAGCTGTTGAGGCACCCCAAACCTGACCTGCTTACAAACATGCATCTGGCACTTTAAGCTTTGGAGTAAGTGTGTGTGTGTTTGAAGGGCACTTTGTCATGACATTCTTAGGAGTTGTTCTTTTACTGTTTTTATACTTGATGCTATTTTAAAACTAGATGATAATCATTTTTTATGTATTTATTGTAGTGTTTTTTAAATCTGAATTGTTGTGATGTCCTGTCTTGGGCTGCTGAATTTCCTGTCTGCACAGCACATTTAGCCCTGGATACAAATAAAGAAACCTTGAACTTTCAAGCTGTTTAACTAACCTAGCCAGTCTTCAGAGGCCTGTCAAGCTTGAGGTGATTTTAAATGCTGAACTCAATGGAAGACCAAAAACTGTGATACATTGAAGAGTATCCCAATCAGATTTACGACACAAAAATAAGAAAGGCAAAATAACAAAGAGGCAAGCTTTTTAAACCTGCCCTGTGGCTCCCCAGTTCAAGTGCTCAAAACTGAAATACAACAGCTACTCAGTCTAAAGCACAACTAAACAGATAGAAATACATAAAATACAATAAAATATCTTTAGAAATAATAAAAAATAACATGGTGAGTTAAGTCAAAGGCGAGTAAAAGCTCATTTAACTCCCTAGCCTTGTTTTCTAAGGCATTATCCACATGCTAATTGAAGTCACCAGAAATTTGTACACCCTCATAATTAGTAAAGCACATGAACGGTAGTTCTGATATTTCTGGTAGAAAAAAGGCTGTGTGCTTTGGATGCCGAAAAATAGTGATCAGCAGCATGGAAGAACAACTTTCCAGTAAGATAACCTGATACTCTAAGGATGGTGAGAAACTGCTGAGATGTAGCCGCTTACATTTAAAAAATATCTGAGAAAATAGCTGCCAGTTCTCCTCCTCTCAGCCCCTCACGTATCCACATATTACCCAACAAAGTGACTTCTCGTAAGGTGATACGGAACACCTGACTACCGGGTCGAAAAGGGACAACCGCAAAGAACACATACAGCACGTCAGGTATTATATACTAAAATCTTGCAACTTTTTCTTTTGCTTCTGAGGTAGAGAACGTAATCCATACGTCTCGAGCTTCTTAACTTAGACCAAATGTAAACATAGGTGGTTTTAGTCATTGGAACAAGAGACCTTTGCTATTGTATCCCTACATGCTTTAAGTATTGTTCTTTTTTTCTAGGCTGCCACTTTCTTTTTGTGGCATGATCAGGTGGTTAAAAGGGTTGCGACAATGTCACCTAGGGGGATTACACCCCCAGGAAAGTAGATTATATTATAAAAAATAATCATTAAGATCACACAAGGTTCATTGGATAACCACTGGGCAGAGGCCATGAATGTATAAGGAAGAAAAGTTATGTAACAGAAATTTAATCTTTACAAACAAAACAAATGTCAAGCACCAGGATAGCAAAACAAAAGTCTAAAAGTAGCACTCTGGATGAGGGACTTATCGCAGCAGCAGAAACGAAAACAGGAGAAAGGGGTCCTTTAACTTAAACACCCGTGACACAGCACACCAACACAAAAAAAGGGACCATGAAGAAACACCACCACCAGGAACCGGGAGAAGAAGAATTATTCAAACAAACCAAAGTGCGATTATAAATCCTGGTGCTGACAAAAATGAC
>NW_024615127.1:0-1437 GCF_008729295.1 Plectropomus leopardus
AGGGAATATGGGGTTTCGGACTCCCTGATACGGGCTGTCCGTTCCCTGTATGACCGGTGCCGGAGCTTGGTCCGCATTGCCGGCAGTAAGTCAAACTCGTTTCCGGTGAGGGTTGGACTCCGCCAGGGCTGCCCTTCGTCACCGATTCTGTTCATAACTTTTATGGACAGAATTTCTAGGCGCAGTCAGGGTGTTGAGGGGGTCCGGTTTGGTGACCTCAGGATTGGGTCCCTGCTCTTTGCAGATGATGTGGTCCTGTTGGCTTCATCGGGCCGTGACCTTCAGCTCTCACTGAATCGGTTCGCAGCCGAGTGTGAAGCGGCTGGGATGAGAATCAGCACCTCCAAATCCGAGACCATGGTTCTCAGCCGGAAAAGGGTGGGGTGCCCCCTCCGGATCGGGGACAAAGTCCTGCCCCAAGTGGAGGAGTTTAAGTACCTCGGGGTCTTGTTCACGAGTGAGGGAAGGATGGAACGGGAGATCGACAGGTGGATCGGTGCAGCATCTGCAGTAATGGGGACTCTGCACCGGTCTGTCGTGGTGAGGAGGGAGCTGAGCCGAAAGGCAAAGCTCTCGATTTACCGGTCGATCTTCGTTCCTACCCTCACCTATGGCCACGAGCTTTGGGTAGTGACCGAAAGAACAAGATTGCGGGTACAAGCGGCCGAAATGAGTTTCCTCCGTAGGGTGGCTGGGCTCTCCCTTAGAGATAGGGTGAGAAGCTCGGTCATCCGGGAGGAGCTCGGAGTAGAGCCGCTGCTCCTCCGCGTTGAGAAGAGCCAGATGAGGTGGCTCGGGCATCTAATTAGGATGCCTCCAGGACGCCTCCCTGGTGAGGTGTTCAGGGCACGTCCCACCGGTAGGAGGCCCCGGGGAAGACCCAGGACACGCTGGAGTGACTACATCTCACAGCTGGCCTGGGAACGCCTCGGGGTCCCCCGGGAAGAGCTGGACGAAGTGGCCGGGGAGAGGGAAGTCTGGGTTTCCCTGCTTAGGCTGCTGCCCCCGCGACCCGACCCCGGAAGAAAATGGATGGATGGATGGATTATTAATTTTTTTAATAGATCTTTGATAGTTTCTTGTTCTTCCTGTCTGACTACAGTCTCTGATATAGGGGCGTAACGGTACACAAAAATCTCGGTTCGGAACGTACCTCGGTTTTGAGGTCACGGTTCGGTTCATTTTCGGTACAGTAAGAAAACAAAATGCAAAATATAAATGTGCTAGTTGTTTATTACGCACTTTTGTGCTTTTAACAATAGGAACATTAGCCTATACAAAGCTAGAATTCTGCTCAAAAATATAAATACAATATTCTGAAATGTAGATATTTTGAAAAACAAAATAAAAATAAATAACATTGGCTCAGACTTTTTCTTTAAAAAAAAAATTTCTCCATCTGATGTGCAAAATTGAACAGTTGCAACACTGAACAGT
>NW_024615128.1:0-2430 GCF_008729295.1 Plectropomus leopardus
GACAAACAAAAAGTGAACATGGAGCGGATTTTACAAGAAATTCAGGACTTCCGAAAAGAGAACAACCGCCAGCTGGACGGTATAAAAGATGAGATTAATAAAACAAACCAGAGGATTGAAGAAGCAGAGGATCGTATTGAAGACGCTGAAGCCAGGCTGCAAACAATTGAGCATGTGATGAGGAGCATGCTTAAAGTTCAACAACAACAAGAGGAGAAACTCATCGACCAGGAAGGAAGAGCAAGGAGGGAAAATATCAGGTTGTATAATGTGCCAGAAAACGAGGAAGGAAACTCAATGATAACTTTTATTGAAACACTTCTCAGAGATAAACTGAATATCCCTCCCGACACCGAGTTGCACATTGAGAGAGCCCACAGGGCATTAGCCCCGAAACCTGCAGCTGCAGGGAAGCCTCGGTCGATCATAATTAAATTTCTCCGATATAAAATAAAGGAAGAAGTTTTGCGAAGAGCCTGGGAAAAGAAAGAAATCCTCTTCAACAACCAAAGAATTTACTTTGATCACGACTATCCCTCCGCCGTCCTGAACAAGCGAAAGGAATATAACGAGGTGAAACGAATGTTAAAGGAGAAGAGGATTCGCTTCCAGACCCCCTATCCAGCCAGGCTGCGGGTCTTCTATGAGGAAGGTACACGTCTGTATCACACGATCAGCGAGGCCACGAGAGATATGGAGGACAGGGGTCTCCCGGTTAAAGCAGTCCCACCACCAGAGGACCCGCTGGAGAAAATGAACCGACATGCGTGGCACACAGCAGGAGATGGACGAGCGATGGGCAATAGATCACCCCGGAGAGCCGACATCAGAGAAAAGCTTCAGGTTTTCAGACGACAATCACCTATTTGAATTAACGAAGGAAATAACTGATAAAACCCGGACATGAGGTAACACACACTTCGTTTCAAAAAGTAAAACCCCTCGCCATCAAACAAGAGAAACTGACTGGATTATGAAGGCTAATTATAGTACACAAAAAACTATTGAACTTTACTTAGCCTCCTCCCCAAGAATACCAAAGTTAAAGTGACGGTTCTTCTTTATCTGTGTTTCTTCGTTATTTCTCTTTCCTTTCCTGGAATAAATGGAGGTTAAAAACATACAACACTCAGTAGGATGGACACTTTATGGACTAAGCTGTTGTGGAGGGCCCTTCTGCAGGAGTTTAAGGAGGCTTTCCCTTCTAAGCCAGAGGTTCTCTCTGGTCAGTTAAGAGGTCAACTTATAAAAACCTCACTCTTGGAAGCTACATTATGGCGTTTCATTGGTTCTTTAGAAGTTGTTAACTGTTCTAGTTTATGTCTTTGCTTTTGTGTAATACCAGAGATGAGCTCTATGGCAGATATCCTGTGGCAGCTGGAGGTTACTTAAAGGAAAATGACAAACGAAAAACTGAGGATTGTTTCCTTCAATGTAAATGGCATACTGAATCCGGTTAAACGAAGTAAAATACTCTCAAAAATGAAGAAAGAAAAAGCACATATAGTCTTCCTCCAAGAAACTCACTTAAATGATATTGAGCATGAAAAATTAAGTAGAATGGGCTTTTCAAAGATACTCTTTTCATCATTCAAATCTAAACATAAGAGAGGTGTTGCCATTCTGTTCTCAAATAAAATAACTTTTGAATCAACTTTTACTTTGAAAGATAAAGAAGGTAGGTTTATTCTAGCTACAGGAACATTAGAAGGAATAGAAATTACCCTGCTAAATATATATGCCCCTCCTGGATGTGACTTCTCTTTTTTTAAGAAGATTTTCGATACAATTGTGAGTTATACTAAAGGGGTCCTAATATGTGGAGGAGATTTGAACCTACATCTGCAACCAAAGTTAGATGTCTCAAATCCACTACGCACTTCTAAAGGAATAAGTAAAAAATTTAAAAAATTGATGAACGACATTGGCCTGATAGATATATGGCGAGAAATGTTCCCTAACACAAGACAATACACACACTACTCCAATGCCCATTCTATCTATACTAGAATTGATTATTTCATAATTTTTAATAAGGACAGATCAAGGATTTTGAACTCAGACATAGGCACAATAGACCTCAGCGATCACGCTCCAATTTATATTACTCTCGACCCGGAAAATTGCCGGAGAAATACACAATGGAGGTTAAACTCTAGTCTTCTCAATGACTCATCCTTTAAAAAAAAAATGATTGACGAAATTCAGATGTACATTAAAGAAAATAATAATGAAGAAACTTCACCACCTATGATATGGGATGCAGCAAAAGCCGTCTTACGGGGTAAAATCATAGCTGTGACTTCACTCAAAAAAAAGATCCGACAAAAAAAATTACTTGAATTGGAAAACCAGCTGAAGCAAATGGAGAATTTACACGCACAAAATCAAGATCCAGGTACATTTCAACAAATTAAAAAAATTTGAAAT
>NW_024615129.1:0-5000 GCF_008729295.1 Plectropomus leopardus
ATTATTGTAATTTTTTTTTCCTCTCAAATGAATTGCCTTTTTGAGGGCTTTCACATATTCAAAAAGTCATGAAACTTTCCAGATTTATCAGGTCTGGTGGAAAATTTGATATTTTAATGGTCTTGTGCGTGGGTGGTAGGAAATGTACTAGTTGCGCCCCCTACTGATTTTCAATGAAGCAGCCCCCGCAGCACGTTTTACCTAGAGCTGTGAAACTTTGGAGGCCTGTGCAACACGCCATTACCTACCAAAAAGTCTCATGGGGCCATACTGTAAAACCAACAGGAAGTCAGCCATTTTGATTTGAAGTTGGAATTTTGGTGTATTTTTGGCCATTTTCAGGGTTTCGTCCTTATCCTAGAGCTTTCATCAGATTGACTTCATATGTTATGGCTACCTTCATAAGACCTTTGACAGCAAAAGTTATTCAAATCATGAGTTTTCATCACACCGTGTGATCTGTATAAGGCATCTAATTTGCATGTTCTGCCATGAACCAGGAAGTAAACAGGAAATGGTATGTAACTCTGCTGTGAATGGTCCAATATGACCCAAACTTCACAATTGATAGGAGTTTTAAGTGATAATGAGAGCGCCACCTATTGGCACAAGAAAGGCAAAGTTTTACAGTAAGATGTCCAGCTCCTAGCAGGTTGACTTGATTAATTTCAAAATGTTTTCAAAAAATCCTTAAGATGTTGAAGGTGCTTGAAAATGAATATTAAGAGTTTTCATTGAAAGGCATTCCCACTGTGGGGTGGACATTTTCTATGTTTCAACATGACATAAAAAACTGTCGTAACATCGCCTCAGATGGTCAAATCTTTTTAAAATTTCACAGATTTGATAAGAGTCCACACCTGAAGACATCTGCAGTGCAATTTTAAATCTAGTCATAGCGCCACCTATTGGTAGCAGGAAGTTACTTTTTTTACTCTGTGATTTTTCCCCTGTAACAAGTTAACTAATCCTATAAAGACCTTCATGATGCACAGAAATTAAACTTTTGAGTTTTCATCAAACCATATTGCCAAAATTACGCATTAATCGCCATAAAACTGGAAGCACTTTTTGAGAGGCAAGGAGTGCACCAAAACTCGCCAAACTTAGCACACACATCAGAAGACCTAAAATGTGATATTTGATATGTTTTCTTTTCCACTGATGTGGCAAAATGGCTCTGTAGCACTCCCGACAGATTTCAACAAAGCAGCCCCTGCAGTACATTTCACCTAGAGCTACAAAACTTGGGAGGCATGTGTAACAGCCCAAGACCTACAAAAAAGTCTCTTAGATCTATCATAGACCTTTAACCCAACAGGAAGTCGGCCATTTTGAATTGAATGCGCAATTTTGGCGTATTTTTGGACATTTTCAGGGCTTGCAATTTTTCGATCTTCTCCTACAGATTTCATCCGATTGACTTCAAAATTTAAAAATCCTCTCAGACAGCCTGGGACATCAAAAGTTATTACATTTGTGAGTTTTCTTCACATCGTGTGGTTGTTACTGGGCCAATTATTTCTATGTCTCACTATTAACCAGGAAGTATTTTATAACTCTGAAGGACATGGTCCAATCTTCACCAAACTTCACACGTTTGATGATGATGTCTTGCCCTGAACACATCTACATGACAACCATTACCATTACTTTTAGCGCCCCCTACTGGCAACATGAAATTTCATGGAAATGACATGCTTTCTTCTTTGATGGAATGCTCCTACAGGTTGTATACCATTGACTTTAATTCTGGTGACAAAACCTTTAAGACCTTAATGATGCCTCCCTCTGAAGTATAGGTTTTCCATGAACACTGTTGCCATGGAGACCCAGTGGTGGCCGCCAAAAAGGAAGTTGTTGTAACTTCACTTTACATTGACCAATTGGCTCCAGATTTCACAGTTGTGGTCAGGCTGCAGCCCTTAACAAATCAACATGTCCTTTAATATGATACTCACCGAGCCACCTATTGGCGCCAGGAAGTAAGCCTCGTACCACAACTATCTTTTTCATGAAATCTACTTGTTTTGGTGCACAAATGATGTAGACCAAGATGGCGTAGATTTTGTGTGTCCAAAGGAAGTAATTCACTTTGTGAAATATCTCACTTAAGGGTCCAAACTCTCTGTATACTTTTCAGACTTTTACTGAAATGAATGATTGCATCACTCAGAGTCCTGCCAGTAGCCTTGACTTGTGCTGGGGTGCAAGGGCCTGTTCATCGCTGCTTGCAGCTTTAATTATTGTAATTCCTTGAAATGAATTTGCTTTTAGAGGGCTTTAATATGCACCTTAAGACCTGTGACATAACTACTAATTTAAAAAACTGAGTTTTCATCACACCATGTGGGTGTGGCTTGGTTTCCAACTTTGATGTTTTGCCATGACACAGGAAGTTGTTGTAACACAGCAACATAAGCAACACATCAACTGATTTGCCCAAAACTTGTCATGCTTGATAAGAGTGCCGGCCTGAACACATCTGCATGGCTCAAATGAGTTATCATCATAGCGCCACCTACTGGAGACAGGGAGTTATATGTTTTACGTTTTACAGCTCAAACTTGTGTAGTGGACTGCCTTGGTGTGGTCATTACATTTTTCCTCTGAGGAACTCCAGAGCTCAACGTCCCCTGGGCAAGTGGGGGACACGTCAAGAGACACTGTTTTACAACCCAAAACATCCAACAGAGGGTTGTTAATTAACTTAACTGATACTCCATGTAGGCATCTGCAAACACATTCTGCTTTCAGACTGCAGTCCGACCAACAGTACCAACATCATCGTAAAATTTGTCGATGATACCACTGTGGTCGGACTAATTTTACGGGAAGATGAGACAGCCTACAGAGAGGAGGTCCAGAAGCTGACGACCTGGTGCTCAGACAACAACCTGGCACTAAATACCACAAAAACAAAGGAGATCATTATGGACTTCAGGAGGAACAGAACCGACCCGCCCCCCCTCTACATCAACGGTGAATGCGTGGAGAGGGTCCACACATTCAGGTTCCTGGGAGTCCAGATCTCCGACGACCTCTCCTGGACCGACAACACCACAGCGGTCATCAAGAAGGCTCAGCAGCGACTACACTTCCTGAGAATCCTCAGGAAGAACAACCTGGACAGGAAGCTGCTGCTGGCGTTCTACCGCTCGTCCATCGAGAGCCTGCTGACTTACTGCATCACCACCTGGCACGGGAGCTGCACCGAGGCAGACAGGGAGAGGCTACGGAGGACAGTCAGAACAGCCCAGAAGATCATTGGCCGCCCTCTCCCCTCCCTGGAGGACATATACACCACCCGGTGCCTCAGCAGAGCACATAACATGATCAAGGACAGCTCACACCCTGGCGCTCAGCTGTTTGACCTGTTGCCCTCAGGCAGGCGCTACAGGTGCATCAAGGCAAGGACAAACGGACTGAGAAACAGTTTCTTTCCGAGAGCCATCACCACCGTGAACTCTCACAAATAACCACCCCGGACATCACAACAGACAATAGACATTATACATCACATCCCTACCTCAATCCACCCGGTGCACACCCTAATTATCTACCCATGTGCAATATATTTCCTGTGCAATATATTTCTATCTGTGCAATATACTTCACATACTGTGCAATATGTTATGCAATACACCGAGTCGCTCTACTCATATTTATTATTTAACTTATACCTCCACACCCATGTACAATAACCGGGTATGCCGAATCTCAAACAGTGGAAAAACGCTGTGTTGAAGCTTCTGTATAGCTTTGTGCTATTTGTAATTTGCATGCAACGGCGCATTTGTGCGCTCAGATTTAAGGCCTTTTGGTAGGTGACGGTGACTGCGTGTTCCAGAAGCCGAACATCCTGCTCTGAGCTCGGGGATATTACGCCGCGCGTTCTGGCTAATTTTCCCTGCCTCAGCCCCTCGGCGCTAGCTTGTTAGCTTAGCTACCTAACCGTTAGCAACTGCCAAATCGCTTGTAGTAGAGGTGTTTTCAGCGGTGCTTGAGACCGCGTCGGGGTATAAATACCCTCACTGTTCAAACGAGTAAGCTTAGTCTGCTTGTTCTGAATGTCCCAGAGCGGACCTCTGTGTGGTTTGAAGCGGCTCAAACTTTGTTGAAACCCATGTGGTTCAGTAGCCCAGTAGTTGAACTGGCTGTTTATCTCATAGCTGGCTGTGTTGACAAGTTGTCTGCTCAGTGTCCTGAGCGAAACTGTGTGCTTCTCGCCTGAGCAGGTGAGGGCGTTCATGTGGGCGGTGCCGGGAGTCATCACGGCTGACGTAATCCTCCCCTGGACGCCACAGCTCCTTCTGGAAAGAGTGAATAGGACCGCAATCGCGACATCGTTTTGGTTAACTGAAACTTGAAGAGTGATTATTCAAACTGTGCATGCATATAACCGACTGGTGATGAATTTTCACTTAACTGAAGTTCAACACTGCAAACTCTGCAAAGTAAATTGCAGAATTTACCCTTGCCATTCACTCACTTATATTAGTGTGCTAATCCTATGCTAATTCACTTTCCTCTTTCTTAATCTGAGTCTTAAAGTTATAACACTTTTGACTTTGTATTATATTCTTAAAACACAGTTACAAATTAAGTCAAGTGTATACACCTCATTCACTTTTCTTAAATTTCGTGTTTGATTTATGATCAATTTAATGTAATTGATCAAAAATTTAACAAATGACTAATTTAACTGACTGAGTTAAAGTTAAATCTCCCCTTTATAATTTGGTTTAACTTTGTCCTCAAGGTGGCTGCCCCCAGATGTGTATCTTCTCTTAAGTCTGCATTGCCTCTAGCACTTACACTATAAACAACTAACCTCTTTTGGTTAATATTACAGCAACCTGGTACCTCATTGAACAAAGAATACATTGAATTCTGTTTGTATTTTTAATCACTACTAATCAAACACCTATAATAAAATAAAATAACACAAAATATAACCTGATTGCCTGCAAAACTCGAAACAATGTTTCTTGAATTAA
>NW_024615130.1:0-3720 GCF_008729295.1 Plectropomus leopardus
GGCAGGTAGGTTTACCGGGGATCAGGCGAAGAGAGCAGGTCAGGGACAGGCAGGGTCGGCTTTCGGAGATCTGGCAGGAGAATGCTGGAGAGTCTTGCATAGTGCGTAGAACAATCTGGCAATGAGAGTGTGTGTGTGGCAGGCTTATATACTGGGTTGATTACTGATGAGATGCAGCTGGAGGTGAGTAGAGCAGGCAGAGTGGGTGTGGCCAGCAGGTAGAGTGAGCAGAGGAAGAGTGAATGGAAAAGTACTGAGGAGGAGGAGAGGAGCAGGAATCGTGACAATTGATTGCTTATGATTCAGGTCTGGTCTCTGTTTTAATCCTTTTAGATCTCAGTGCTGCTTTTGACACCACTGACCATCAAATCTTGCTGTACAGACTGGAACAGTTAATTGGCCTTAAAGGAACAGCACTAACCTGATTTAAATCTTACTTATAAGATCGTTCACAGTCTGTTCACATCAATGATCAATCCTCCGTGCATACTAAGGTCTGCTTCGCAGTGCCACAAGGTTCTGTGCTTGGACCAATCCTTTTTACTTTATACCTCTAGGCAACATTATTAGAAAACACTATAAATTTCTATTGTTATGCTGACAATACGCAAATGTATCTATGAAACCAGATGAAACTGATCAGCTATGTAGACTTCAAACATGTTTTCAGGACGTAAAAGCCTGGATGAGCTGTAATTTCCTGATGCTGAATTCAGACAAAATTGAAGTTATTGTTCTTGGCCCCAAACTCCCTTTCTAATGATGTAATTTCTCTAGATGGCATTACCTTGGCCTCTAGCACATAAGTAAGGAACCTCAGAGTTTTATTCGATCAAGATTTGTCTTTTGCCTCCCATATAAAACAGACTTCAAGGACTGCTTTCTTTCACTTGCATAACATCGCAAAAATTAGACATATCCTGTCCCAAACAGATGTTGAAAAATTAGTACATGCAGTTGTCACCGCTAGGCTGGATTACTGTAACACCCTATTATTTGGTTGCCCTAACAAATCTCTTAGGTCTTTCCAGCTGGTGCAGAATGCTGCTGCACGTACTCTAATGGGAAGCAAGAAAAGGGACCATATTTCTCCTGTTTTAGCTTCTTTGCACTGGCTCCCTGTGAAATCAAGGATTGAATTTAAAATCCTCCTCCTTACTTACAAAGCTCTAAATGGTCAGGCTCAATCCTATCTGTCGCAGCTAGTTCCTTACCATAGTTCCTTACCAACCCTCAGGATCACTGTGCTCTGAAAATGCAGGGTTACTTGTGGTTCCCAAAGTCTCTAAAATTAGGATAGGAACCAGAGCCTTCAGCTACCATGCTCCTCTCTTATGGAACCATCTCCCAGTTTCGTTCAGGGAGGCAGACACCCTTTCCACTTTTAAGGGTAGACTTAAGACCTTCCTCTTTGATAAAGTTTATAATTAGGGCTGGCAGCCTGCACCAGCCCATAGTTAGGCTGACATAGGTTTATACTGCTAGGGGACTTTCTATGATACGCTAAGCTCCTTTAACTTGTCTTACTACCGCCATTTGAAAATCACGCATGTCTGTTTACTGCATTACACTTACTGCTTTGCTTAGCCTTGCATCTGTGATAGCCATGAGGGACTGTAACTACCTGGGGCTCACGATTACGGAACCTAGGTCTGTTGAACTGCGCTACGTTAATCCCGTTGCCTCTCGTGAGCATTCCTGCTCCCTTGTTTCCTAGTTTTCCGGGATCCTGGCTGCAACCTTGGCTGTGCCTGACCATGGTGATAGCTGTGCTGTGCTGCGGCTGCACTGATACTGTACCCCCTGCTCGCCCTGATTGTGGTCTTGGTTCTGGCTGCACCAATGCCGTGGTCATGCCTTTGGACACCTCCCTATCAATATACGCATGAGACTCTTATCAACATCCACAATATCATCATAGAATCATTTAATAGTTTCACACATATCGTTATTGTAATATGACATGCATCTGTTTCCATTAACACTGTGCCTCTCTCCCCCTCTCCTCCCCTTCTCTCTTTCTCTTTCCCCTTTGCCATGATTGTATTTCATTTGTTATTTATGTGGCGATCAGCATATGAGTGGGAGGTTTGAGTATTAGGGAATGACCAACCAAACCAGACAACGCCACCTTGGGAACTTCACCCAAGGAAATAGTTTTGTTTTACCTTATTGGAGCTAATACCAAGGCACTCAGGTTCGTTCTGCTTAAGGAGCAGGAGACGTGGTTCCAGTTATAAAAATATATTTTTTTTTATTACCAATTTTCATAAAACCGACATATATTAAAAGAGCCTGTGCGTGGCTCTTGTTACAAACCTGGCTCACTGGTTTGCAACAAAGAGAGTCCACACAAAGTTTGCCAGGGAATAAGGAGATGTTTATTTACCTGAACATAATTAAAAGGAAAATAAGGTGCATATCCGTAGATCAGTGTGTGAGGTGGAATGAGGTGTGTGTGTGTGTGTGTGCGCAACAAACCAAACTAACTAAACCATGTCAGCCATGTGGCGTCAGCTGCTCAACCACCAGAGAGAGAGCAGAGTGACTCCAGCAGCCCTTTTATAGAGGTAGGCCCCGCCTATAGGTGTGGCCAGCCATTTAGACGGCCCAACTACTCTGGGGCTGTAGCAAAGGAAGAAGCTGAGGAGAGAGGCACAGATTAGTGAGGCCGTCACACTCTTAAATAGAAGAAAGTGCACAAGTCAGGGCTGGAGCTTACCAGTGGGGGAGACTAGGAGAACGGGGAGGTGAAGGAACCCAGGGAGAAGAGCACCCCACTCGCTCGTGTCACTCAAACACCAAAACCAAGTAAATGAGGAGGGGTCGTACAGCACACACACACACACACAAAAAGGGGAACCCCACCACCAGGACATCGGGACTGCCACCGTAAGTGTCCAGCACCTGAAAAACAACAGGAAACAGTATTAACGAAAGGAATAACTCAAAACAATCAAGCAAAGCAAACAAAAACAACCCAATAAACAAAATAACCAAATAAATAAATGAGGCTTAAGGATAGGCAGCAACCAAGGTAACAAATTAACCAACTTAACAAAATAGTCACTGTAGCTGCCAAAAATAACTCAATTTAATGATTAACAAAATGAGCTGGCAAAAGTGAATAAGCAAAAGAAAAACAAATGATTTACTAGAAATAACAATTATACACAAAATAAATCAAATGATGAAAGTCCAGCTACCAGAGTTTACAAAACTCAGGTACCTTGACCAAACAAATCACAAAGTAATCCCAATTTAAGAGAACAAACAACAAAGGGGCTACAGTCAATCAAAGGTAATTAATTACTAATCTAAAAAGAAAATAAGATCTGATTAAACAAAACCAAAACAACAACAATTAACCCAACATCATAAAGAAATCAAAACCAACACATGCAGCATCAGGGCTGAGGCAAAAGAAAGGAGCTAACTAAATAGGGGTGAAGAAGTTCTGTCGGTGGGCAAAGAACATCCTGTCCGGCCAAGCCGTAGACCTACAGCGAGCACGAGCAAAGCCCAGCAGAATAAAGCCAGCACAGGAGTGATGCGAGCAGCACACTAAGCAAAACATGCAGCAAAGCAGCAGCGGGTCTTCCAAACAGCGTCACACCGCACATCAGTTAACATCGATCAGGCAGCGTCGATGACGCACACACACTGGAGAGGGTCGGAGCGCTTCAGGTCTCCCAGCGGCAGTGGCAAAACGTGGCTGAC
>NW_024615131.1:0-1400 GCF_008729295.1 Plectropomus leopardus
AGCCCAAAACAACATAGTAAAGTATGTTGAAAAATGATATGTTGAAAAAACAGGCTGAAAACTGTCATAGTATACCATGTTGAAATAATGACCAAAAACGTCACAATATAGCATGGTGAAAAAACATCAGAAAATGGCAAAAAATCTCAAATTTTGACCCGTCCCAAAAATGGCTGAAAACTGCTTATTTTAGCTCGTGGAGACGTGCCATAGCATAGCATGTTGAAAATAGCGCCAAAAAATTACCAAAAAGTCATAATTTAGCATGTTGAAAAAATGAGCGAAAAATTGCATAGTATAGTAAGGCAAAAAATCTCAAACTTTGACCCGTCTGAAAAATGGCTGAAAACTGTTTATTTTAGCTCGTAGAGACGCGCCATAGAACAGCATGTTGAAAACAGTGCCAAAAAATGACCAAAAAGTCATAATTTAGCATGTTGACAAAATGACCGAAAATCACATAGTATAGTAAGGCAAAAAACCTCAAATTTTGACCCGTCCCAAATATGCCTGAAAACCACTTGTTATAGCTCATAGAGACGCGACATAGCATAGCATATTGAAAACGGCGCCAAAAAATGACCAAAAAGTCATAATTTAGCATGTTGAAAAAATGAGCGAAAAATCTCAAATTTGGACCCGTCCCAAATATGGGACTTAAAACCGCTTAAAACCGCTTATTATAGCTCATAGCGACGTGCCATAGCATAGCATGTTGAAAACATGGCCAAAAAAAGACAAAAAACGTATAATTTAGTGTTGGAGTATGTAAGTATGTAACCTAAATCTCTGTAACTGAACAATGATTCCAGCTGAAGTGTGATTATAATGCTAGGATAGGGTAAGATAGAGAACAAGCTTTATGTGACATGAGCCCTTAAGGCTCTGTCCAAGCAAGGCTAGTATTGTTATGTAACTGCAAGAATGCTGAACTAAGAATGCTGAAACTACTGTTAGAAGAATTGAAATGCTATTGTATTAGTCATTTAGGAGTGTCATGTGAAGGTCACCCGTATGCAGAGACAAAAAAGAGGAAGTATTTAATGTGTATATGAGACAAGAAAGGTGTGGGTGTCTGGTCTCTGTGACTGTGCTCAACAGGACATGCAGAAAAGAAAAAAAACAACTCCTAAAAAGGGACTGTCCTTGAAGTTGACCAATCCAGAGATAATGCCACGCTGAATGGGGAGCCAGATGATGAGGGGAACCAACCAGAAGATGATTCTACCTTCATTCACATTTCCTCATTGTAATTAGTATAAAATACTGGATCAGGGAAAGACAGGTTGTCAGAATGCAGGCTGACTCGCTGATGTTATTGGCTAGGAAGAGGCATTTCTGATCCAGAGCTCTGTAACTGCTCATTGCTTGCTTGAAAAGATTTACAAAAATGTTTGAAT
>NW_024615132.1:0-3012 GCF_008729295.1 Plectropomus leopardus
TTAAGGCAGCCTGGACACTGACATTTTTAAGTTATTTTTATTTAAATTATGTCAAAATTACCTCTATTTGTTTTAAATTTCTGTCCAAAAGTTTGAGTTGACTCAACTTGAGAAGACAACTTTTTAGAAAATGTTTACGGTAAGATATACTGATGATTTTACAGTCTTTTACAAATATTTAACCGTAAAAATGCCATGCGAAGAAACACCATAAAAAGAGGCAGTTTTGCCATATTGGGATGATTTTGATGAAACTGGTAAATTATGAATAAACTGAACTTCCTGTGAATTTTTTGAATGTTGTGTGTTATGAGCGTTGAAGCTTCGGTCGGAGGTCGCGGGGTTTCTCCCGTCTTGCTCAGGTTTCAGTGTTTCTGACTGCGCAGACAGTCTGCTCCTCCTGAGCTGACTGCAGGACAATGCAGCGGGAGATGAATGGTGATTCAAAGAGCAGCTGCTGCTTTTGATGATGATGATGTGGAGGATGGGGGGGGGGGGGGCCTGGAGGGTTACCTGTTTAACTCTGACAGACGGTGAGGGGCAGCGAGGGCTCAGTTTTCGCTCTTAGCGACACATAATGAAGAGTTTCAGCCCCTTTGTCAAACTGCTCTGACAAACTGTGCTGGCATGAAAGTCAGAGCTGTTATTAAATGTTATTGATGCGATTCGCCGTCTGCAGCTGAAAGAGCTGCTCACACACCTGAAGGGACGAGGCCACGTTTAGACGAGAACAGCGTGAATATCAACAGAAAAGTCCGTCCTTTACGTTTTTAAAAAATTCTGCGTTTATATCATAACATTGTGAGAACGCTCCTCGTGTGCACGGATCCACAAAAACAACCGAAAAGTTGCAGTATGCATGCCAGGCCAGTAGTCAGTGGTGTAACTTTGTAATGACACACCACAGAAGAAGACACACCTGCCTGCACAAAGAGGCGTCCCTCTACGGAGCGGTGAGCATAAACAAACAAGGAGACGATGGCGAACGTACAGCAGTCGTGCAAAAAATCTACACTTTGCTGGAGGAGCGTTAACAAGCTCTGTGGAGTCAGCAGCAGAAACGCAGCGCGGTTCTGCGCCATCGTTATTTTGTCCTCTGACTCGAGCACGAATATTTGTCTGAAACGTTACACAAAGGGCGGCTGTGATGTCCCCGTACTCACAGGATCTGCACATCGCCATTTTACATGGTGACAGAGGGGGCAGCGTTTTTTTTATAAAAATGACACTCTGGAACCCGGTTTCAAACTTCGTCTCAAACACACACACACACACACACACACACACACACACACACACACACACACACACACACACTCAGTCTAACCCGACCAATTAAACCTAATCTGAGCCCACAAACTCGTCTTTGAAGAGGTGAGAACCAAAATGTCCTCACTTTCCAAAAATGTCCTCACTCAGCGGGTAAAAAAAGCGTGTATTGGTCCTCACTAGCAACTACAAGTACACACACACACTGAAGTGGGTGGAGCTTACAGCAGTTTGCCCCTCTGATTGGTCAAAACAGTCTCTACTCACAAAAAGCAACATCTGCTCTGAAGCTCAACAGGTGACGTCCGTCTCCTGTTACACACAACAGACGGCACACACACACACACACACACACACACACACACAACATAACAGACAAAAGACACATATAAAGCATGCCCACACAGACCAATACCCACACACACCCTCCCACAGCGAGCAGCTGGAGCTCACTGTCATATGTGGTCTGTTTCGGGGATCGAACCTGTGGCTCTTGTGTTACAGGACGGCCCTCTGACAGAGCCGCTCCGTCCCTCTGACACTCGTCTCATTGCAGTTTGGAGAACACACGATTGAGAGCAGCTCACGCTGATACTTCGGGAGCTTAAACAGATTGAGTGTGACAGTCTGAAGCTGACTTCATTTCGACTCTGAGCCGAGCAAATTAAAACCTTCCGCTCCGTCTGGACCAACGTGTCGTTTAACAACGCCGAGCTGAGTGGGAGAACAAAATTAGGATTTAAACTGAGAAGAGGAGAAAAGAGAAAAGGGAGAGATAAAAAATAACAAAAGAAACAGAGGAAACGAGACAAAAAGAGACAAGAGGACTGGAAGACAAACTCGAGCTATCAGGAAGATAAGGGACACAAAGAGACACAAGAAGCTGAGACAGAAGAAAGAAGGAGACAGTGAAAGAAGGAGGAGAAAAGGATTAAAAAGGAGAAACAAACAAATGAGAAGAGACGAGTCTTTCAATAATTATACTGCTATTATCCTGAATGATACGATATGGCACACCTCAAATCACCTGAATAACAGATGCAGAAATGCACATAAAAAATTTCCAGAATGCAGGAATTTATGTGTTTGACGCTCAAAGTTTTCGAGTTTGTGACCCCAAACCCTCAGCTTCACGTGTCCCCTCAGTGTTAAAACTACAGCAGCATCCTGAGCTGAGGATCATTAGCTCCAGCAGGTCTCACAAGTCTCCGAGTGAGTCGGGGGCCGAGAGATAAGAATGCTTTAATCTGCCGGTAAATCTGCAGGACAATACGCCGGCTCAACATGACCCTAAATCCCTCAGCGCTCACATTTACAGGACGTCTTCTGGTAGCGACCCTCCGCTGTACAGCGGCGACACAGGAAGTCTTTGTTAGAGATGTCAGCACAGGACGGCAGCGGAGAGTAAACCCCCCAAAACTCTTCACACAGCTTTTTGTCTGCTGGCCTCGTTTTAAAACTTTAGTTAAACAGCAGATTTTGAGTCTAAACTCAGTTAACTTCAGGCTTCTGGACAAAGAATTTGCAGATATTTTTTGCACATAATGACAAGAATTATGAATTATGCACAATCAAATAGATATTAAACCCTTTGAAACTTAAATAAACTGGGTTGATTTCTGTCAGAAACACAGGAAGAAGTTACAAGCTACAAGAAAATTACCCGAAATTTAGCAACAAAAAAAGAAAAAAGAAAAATTGTAACAAACAGAAAATAATAAAAAAATAAATAAAACTCTTCAC
>NW_024615133.1:0-2735 GCF_008729295.1 Plectropomus leopardus
AATTATCTTCTCCACATTTTATTTACTTATTAGGACATTTTATTTTTAAACTTGCATCCTCATATGTTTTTGTATACACTATTATTTTATTGTTTGTGTTGTAATGTTTTAATGTTCTTAACTTTGGTTATGTCATGGGTGTCCTAACTTTACTTTATTCTGTAAACCTTTTTATTTGGGAAGCACTTTGTGCTTAAGCTTGAGAAGTGCTATATAAATAAAGATTGTTACTATTATTATAATGATTCTAATTATTATTATTAGCATTATATATGTATGGGTGTGTGTGTATATGTGATTATATGTAAGTATGTGTGTATGCGTATATGTCTGCATGGATGGATGTGTATAGATGTATGTGTGTATTCATGTTGTATGTATATTTTATGTGTAGCACATGGATGTTTAGCTCATTATCTTTTGTTTGCATTTTCTGCAAATGATGTTTTACCTTGTTTTCTTATATTGTATGGTATTATATTGTGAAGCACTTTGTAACTCTGGTTTAGAAAAAGGATATTAATTATTATCACTATGTAGAAAAATAGAACCTTAAAAGACTCTTAATGCCACTTAGAATGAAATTTAAAGCAAATGTTACAATATAAAAAGAAAAGAAAAAAAAACATGAACCACTATATTTTGGAGCCAGGTGCATTGCATGTAATAGGTCTTCTACCTGTATGATTGGTGTTTTACAAGCGGCAACTTTCGAGGCTGAAAAATGAAGCCAAAAGTGCCAAAAACTGCAGCTGAGGCTGGCTCCAAAACAGAGTCAATCTCCATAGACCCTCATGTTAAAATGACCATCTTTACAGCACAAATAAACATTGTTACAGCCTGGTACACAAATTTCAACATTCTTGAAGATTGTACGGAGATGATTTGTTACCTATTTATATGTTATTACTGCCCAAAGTTACACTTATTTAATGGTGGGGGTGCTTTAGAGACAGACTGTCTGTGGGGCGTCCCTACAGTCAGGTTACCCCTCCCTCCTCCACAGCAACTTCTCGTCATAATATGGTCACTTCTGGCTCCAAAAAATAATTAAGATGCCGACGGACGAAATGTCAAACTCAAGGCTTCGAAACAGCAATCCACAAACCAATAGGTGAAATCACTGAAGCTGCATCTAACATTTATACAGTCTCTGGTGTTTTGTTAATGTGTTCAGATGAGGGTAGAACAGAACTGGAGAATACATGGCGTTTCTTTGGCGGGTTTTGTCTTGGAGAAGAAGAAAGAATTGTTGGTTACACTCTGACCTTAACACTGGATGCATTGGTAAATTGTAGATCATTTTATTTTTTATTTTATTCTAAAAAGATGTTACTAATTATTTTGAGATTTTACACTGCAATGTCAGAAAAGACCTATAAAGTCCTACTTCCCATTACATAACATTTTTAAGACTATTGAAAGATTGATTTAAGACATTTTAAAAACAATTAAGGCCTTATTTTAAGTTGAATAAATTCAGTGCCTTTGAAAATTTTTAGGTAACTGCAATAACCCTGTGTAAACACTGAATTCAAACTAATCCATTACAAAACTAAAAATGCTACTTGGTTAAATGTATTTTATTTATTATGTTCAATATAAACAAGTGACAGCATATTTAAAAGCTTATTTTTTGGTTTTGCTCTATGTGAAAGCACAAAATGTGAAGTGATGGTGATGTAGTATTGTATTAATGTGGTGGAACATAATGAAAAATAGGTCACCTTAATGTATTATAAAAGAAAAGATAATACATCTTGGCATCATTCAGCAGTCCCAAGGCACCAAAATTAAATCCACTGCTTTAGGAGAAAAAACAACCTGCTCTTCTGTAACATGTCAGACAGTGTTTACCCACTCCTCCAGAGTTATATTAAACAACTCAGTCAGGAACATGTATGAACTTGTTACACTTAGTGGAGGCAAGTGCAGAGATTATTAGTGTCGTGACAGCAACATAGTTAGTAGCAACAGCTATTTAAAGTTGGTTTTTTTTTTAACTTTTTTTTTTGCCTATAAAAAAATAACAAAAATTTAAACAATAGAGTAAAAAACAACTCGTCTGTGCATGAGCTGATATTTAGTTGTTTTTTTTCTTGCAGCTTGTTTTTTTTATTGCCAGCATTTACCTGTACTTTCACTTTCAATACTTACGTACAATTAGAATCCTAAAATTACTTTTGATGCTTAACCCTGTAAAACCTGTGCAAATTGGCTTGATTTCTCTCAAAAACGTGGGAAGAAGGCAAAGGGCAACATAAAAACACATGGAATGTCCTGAAAGTATTTTTTTATTCTGTAACATCAAGTTAAACATATAATCATAGACATACAAATTTTCCCAAATTTTTTGATAGTATCTAATAATCACAGCTACGGAAGCCCTAAGCGGACGTGTTTTTTTTTTTTTTTTTTTTTTTACAAGCTGTTTTCTCGATATAACGAGATATTATCTCGTTATAACAAGATATTATCTCATTATCTCGAGAAAACAGTTTGTTTTCCTGAGATATTATCTCGTTATCTCGAGAAAACGAACTTTGTTTTTTGGTTTGTTTTTTTTAACTTTATTGAATGAACGTCAGAAGAAGAAGTGGCGGGTGGATGGTGTGACAGCAGGTGCCGTGCCAGCGTGGACAAATGCGTGCAGGTTCTCACCCCTGCACGTACCAAAAAGCACCGGAGCACAGTATAATAATCTAGTTATGATTACTGATGAATTTGGGTGATGT
>NW_024615134.1:0-1108 GCF_008729295.1 Plectropomus leopardus
CACTGATCGTCTGTTATATTTGTAAACAATAACCGTCACTGATCGTCTGTTATATTTGTAAACAATAACAGTCATTGATCGTCTGTTATATTTGTACACAATAACAGCCATTGATCGTCTGTGTTATCTGGTGGCTGATGTCGGAGCGTCAGGAGCTCACTGCTCTCTCCGTCTGTGGACATTTTCGGGCACTGATCTGAACGTGACAGTTTCTATTGGGGTCGACTGATGTTGGTTTTTCAGGGACAATACTTGTTAATAATTAATGAGACCAATAACTGATATTTTGAACCAATATGCATTTACAATAAAAATGAAAATCTTTCTGTAATAAACTCCAACTCAAAACTAAAAATGAATGAATAAAAGACACTTTGTTTGCATTTCTTCGGCGATCATTAAAATAAAACGCCTAATGTTTACTGTCCGCCTTCATGAAATGAAATGTCACATAAAGTCACGTGACCAAGTCCATAGAAGGATAATCATGACCGTGGGCCCTGGACACAAACTCGCCTTGGACCCCTGCCTACACACGCAAATATTACACGCGTAGTGCGTGTACGCTCCGCATGCATACAGAGTTTGGTTGCACAATAGCACCAACCCAAAACCACACAGCACGTTTTATTTTTCTGTTGCTCGTTGTGGTCCGAACAATCCTAACAGCTAAAACATTCAACAAAATGTGAACTTTACTGACATTATGACTCATAACAGCAGTCGGTCACAGTCAGCGCTCCTTCCTTTAAATAATGAAATAGTGTGTAGTTCCTGAAAAAACACGAACGGCAACAAGACTCAGAAAATATAATACGAACAATAAATATTAAGGCCACGGACTCCTGTTCGCCACGGACACGGACACGGACACGGACACCTGCCCGCTCTGCCCACGTGGTGATCCACCCGTGACCGGGTCACATGACCGGGTCACATGACCGGGTGAGTCTCAGCACCATGAAGACTGAATCGCTTCAGATGTTTCAGATGTTTCTCCTCATCACACCCAACTCTCTCCTCCTCCAGCTCCTCTTCCTCCTCTCTCTCCTCCTCATCCTCTCTCTCCTCCTCCAGCTCCTCTTCCTCCTCTCTCTCCTCCTCATCC
>NW_024615135.1:0-2247 GCF_008729295.1 Plectropomus leopardus
TCTAACAAGACAACAAGACGAGACGAGAGATGTCATGAGATGCTCCAGTAGAGTTCAAGTTTCATTAATAAATCACCATGTTGAATGTGTGTTGAAAAGCACTCTGGAAAACACCTCTGCTGGAGTAGATGTTGTGTAATGCAGGCTGATGGAAAGTGGGTACACCACATAATGATCCCACTTAATCACAAAGTAACTCCTGCAGTACGTTTGTTGGACTGCAAGTTTGCCTTCAGTGCTCTACTGGTTACCTGCTGGCAGCTCTTAGCTTTTACTGTTTTTACACAAATATACACAAAAATATCTGATTATCAGGGGTTGTGTCATTAGTAAAAGTGGTGATCACCATTATAACATTCATCAGAGGAATGATTGATAATGAGGGGAAAAGAAAGATAGGCTGAAATGTCATTTTGAATTCATCCACACATAATGCTAGGATTTGATAAAATTACACTGAAAAAAAGATAATTGGTAACCAACTAACAATAATTACTGCAGTCAGAAAAAAACATCAATGAATCAAGTTTTTTCAAATCAAGTTATCCAATTTGATCAAGACAACTGCTTGGAAATAATTTAAATTTTACTGATTGAAGTTATTATTTTAAGTTGGTTTAGAATTCTGAGTAAGGGCTCATATATGCTCATCTTACGTGTATGGACATGGATGGAGCCTTTTGTCCGTACTCTGCTTTTCATTTCATCTGTATCTGTCTGTAACAAACGTAAATGTCACCGCCTATGGACATTTTTCTCATGCTTGAAAAAAATATTAAAATCTAAATCTACTAATTTGGACTTAGATAGACATTTCTTTCTCATTGTCATTTACCCATGTTTTTGAAAGAAATCAAACCAAGTTGGGTTCAGAGGTTTAAATACAAGAAAAGGGATGGGGATCCAGGTCCCTACGCAGACTTCCTTCCTTCCTACTGTTTCCATGGTGCAAACATGTCATTTTAACATGTTACCTGCCACGTAATGTGGTAGGTAGTTGTCACAAACATGATGACTTAGCTCACAGCGGTATGACAGCTTTAATACCAGCTGCTATTGCCACGATAACCATGCGTGTATTGGAGTGAAATATTGTGACTGTCCTCTGTTTATTATGATGTCTTTTTTTATGAATAAAATAATAATAATAACAAATTTGACTGCACAAATTAAATACATTGAAAGCATTAGGCTAATTATTCATGTGAATTTGTTCTGCATTAAATATGTCATTTGAGCGCAATTTAAGAGCACAAGTCATAATTCAAGAGCACAAATTGCTTACGTTTTAGAAACCTGAAGAGCTTTGTAGCTTTTTAATTGACTGCTGGCTGTACAACAAATTGCCTCTTGGGGCCGGCTCATAAATGAATGATAACCAGCTATATCCATCATAATAAAATAATTTGGATGGTATTTATAGAGTCAGCAACCTCGATTCCAGAATATCTGTGGCAGTGCTGGCTGTAAGTGTGTGTGTTCAGACAAAGTCCAACCTCCTCATCAACTGACTGTCTTTATCTCTGTCAAAATCAAGCTTTGGCAGTTGTGGGCGTGCGTGTGTGGTTACTGGACATCACAAAAAAAGAAGCCCTTCCCTTCCCTCCTCCTCCTCCTCCCTCTCATGTCTCACTCAGTAGAAAGATGAATAGGCAGCTGTTCCTCCTTGTACATCAATGAATTAAGCGTAATGGAGAGGAGCTGACGGGGGGGCCGCAAAATGAAACCAAGAACTGGAAGGAGTAGGCAGAGGAGGAGGAGGTGACAGTTTCTGAGGAAGAGAAGGATGGGCCAAGACAGTGAGTGAGTGAGTGAGTGAGTGAGTGAGTGAGTGAGTGAGTGAGTGACAGTGAGTGAGTGAGTGAGTGAGTGAGTGAGTGAGAGTGAGTGAGATTATGAGTGAGCGAGCGAGCGAGCGTGAGTGAGTGAGTGAGTGAGTGAGAGTAAGTGAGTGAGTGAGTGAGTGAGTGAGCAAGCGAGAGTGAGTGAGTGATTGAGTGAGTGAATGAGTGAGTGACAGTGATTGAGTGAGTGAGTGACTGATTGAGTGAGTGACTGAGTGAGTGAGTGAGTGAGTGAGTGAGTGAGTGAGTGACAGTGATTGAGTGAGTGAGTGAGTGAGTGAGTGAGTGAGTGAGTGAATGAGGGACAGTGACTGAGTGAGTGACTGAATGAGTGACAGTGAGTGAGTGCGTGAGTGAGTGAGTGAGTGAGTGAGTAAGTGAGTGAGTGAGTGACAGTGAGTGA
>NW_024615136.1:0-2731 GCF_008729295.1 Plectropomus leopardus
TCTATTTTCACTAAATGTCCTTTCAAATTTGAAATTAGTATCAAAGTTAATTTTCATGTGCGTGTGATTTTGTGTGTAGCTTTTTATTCTCTTTTGTAATTGATCTGCGTTTGTGTTTTATGTTGTATTCGCTGTCCTGTCTTCTTCTTTGTATCACTTTATAACCTGTGCTATTAAAAATAATTAAAATTAATAAAATAATGTGTGTAAGTCTGTCCTATTCATTTGATCTTAATTCCTTTATACAAATAAAGTCATTATTATTATTTAATGATTGATTTTGTGGGGTGTAGTGTTCCTGTAACGTCACTTTTAGCTGTACTTTATCACTTTATTACTGCAGTTTAGCTGAAGAGTTTTTGGGGATTGTGAGAGTCGATCAGAGTCTCTCGTCTCACCTTCTGAAATTTGGAGTTCTGGTCTTCTAGCAGTAAAATATCCTCCTCAAATTTCTTCATTTTGGCCTCAGCTGTCACTTTCTCCAGCTGCAGCTTCTGCCTGGCAGCTTCCTCCTCGTCCAGCTGTTCCTCCAGGTCCTAAACAGAAATCAGAAAGATTTCGACCCCCAGGAGGGAAATCGTGGTTCGTTACGGTCACTCTGATGCCAGAATAGATCATTATAGCAAGTAGAAATACGTGCCAGCACAAGAATATAAAAATATAAATACAGTAATAATAAACACTTAGCACTAGTATGTAAATATTCAAAAATAAAAGAATGTATAATATGCTGAGTGTGTAAAAATATAAATAAACACAGAAAACAATGAGCACAAGTATGTGAATATTTGAATTATAATATGGATAATGTGCTGAGTGTGTAAAATACTGTGCCTTATACTTCAATGCAATGCATAAAACTAGTGTGTAGGTTAAAAATATAAAATATAAATATGCGTGCAATGCTATGATTAACAACAAAGATATACATAAATAAGAATAACAATAAGAATATATGTGTCACGTGTTAAACATATCCAACATTCAAGAGTTGGAAGAATATTGCACATTTGAATAATTGCAGAGGAATCTGTGGTTTAAATACTGCAGTTTAAATAATTATTGCACCTTAAAACCCCATTATTACACATGTGAAGTATAATAAATAAATTCTGGAGTTTTTATTGTAGATGTGCGTTTTAAGTGACTCAGATTGGAGCAAAGATATTTTGATGTAATTTTAAAAAGTTCTATTTTTTAAACACATTTTCCAATAATGCAAGAATAGTTTTTCAGCGCATCCCGAGGACGGACCTGGATGTGAGACTGCATCTTCTTCTTGTCGGTCTGCAGGCCCTGCGTCCTCTCCTCCTCCTCCTCCAGCCGGGACTCCAGGTCATGAAGGATCTCCTCCAGCTCCTGCTTTTTGGACGCCAGGCGAGCTCTCATCTCCTCCGCCTCTGCGAACAGCTCGGTCTCTGCCTGCAGCTGCTCTGCCAGGATGTTCTTCTCCTCCACCAGCTGCACATCAGAAACACCAAAACCTTCAACCGTGCATCCCAATAACCACACACTCGTATCGCTCTACTTTTCAAAATCAAGCTTTAAAAAAATATTATACATAAATATTAATTTCTAATTTAATTGAGTTAATTTCTTAACCAACATCCTTTATCATCATAAATATCAAATATGCATTAATTTTAAGGATTTTAGCCCTTTAAATGCAATACACTCTGGGATATGTCAATGATCAGCACCAACATTGATTTTTATACATTATTAATTTTTTGGTACAGTGTCAAATACGCATACACCGCTATGCACACAAAATGCGCTTTTCAAAATCAGGCTATAAAAATATTATACATTAATATTATTTTCTACTTTCATTGAGTTTATTTTCAACCTACATCAGTCCTAATCATACATTTAAAATAATTAGTAATTTTCAGAATTTTAACAATTTAAATGATTTTTTTTCTTGATGCCACTATGTTTTTGGATGTTAAAAAAAAACTGAATTATTTTCGATATAGTATATGCAAAACAGTTTTTTTTAATGATCTCAGTCTGGGATATGTCAGTGATCAGCAGCTACATTGACTGTGACAGGTCACCTAGTGGAAATAGCATGTATTTCCTCCATATGCCAAATATGGTCAAAATGACCTCATCAGGTGGAAAATAGTCAAAATGACAAATTCAGAGTCAAAAGCCCAGAATGACACCCAGAAATAATACAAGTCCTGTTTTTCTGCTCTGATGGCTGTGGGATCAAAAATGTCAGTTTGAATGGGTTTCAATGGAGCATTTTTGGACCTGAACAGTCTGAATGTAACTATTTAGTTTCCACAGTGTATTTTAGACTTATTGTAGGAGCTTAAAATGACAAGATTAAACAAACAAAGAAAAAAATCCTGCCAAAATTGATGCCATATGCATGAACACAGTCAAAATGATCAATAATGAAAAGCGTGTGAATTGGCCAGACAGCCCTCTAAGGGTTAAATGTAGTTTGTTGTAATTTGGTACTAATGCTGCGTTTGTAACAGACCTGCTGGTGTTTCCTCTCCATCTCCACCAGCTCTCCCTCCACTTTGGTCTGCTTCTCCTTCACCTTCACCAGCTCCTCATCTTTCGCCTGCATCTCCTCCTCCTGCCTGGTCACCTGCAGCAGAGGCTTCACCTGCACACGCACACACAAACACACACACACGCACACGCACACGCACACGCACACGCACACACACACACACACACACACACACACACACACACAGATTTATAA
>NW_024615137.1:0-2231 GCF_008729295.1 Plectropomus leopardus
GACATGCATCTGTTTCTATTATTGCTGTGTCTCTCTCCCCCTCTCTCCCTTTGTCTCACCCTCTCCTCCCCTCTCTCTTTCGCTTTCTTTTTTGCCATGATTGTATTTCATTTGTTATTTACATCTATCGCTCGTCTGTCCGTCCTGAAGAGGGATCCCTCATCATCCTCTGCTGCTCTTCCTGAGGTTTCTTCCTCTCTCCCCCCTCCTCCCCCTCTCTCCCCCCTCTCTTACAGGGGTTCTTTTTCGGGAGTTTCTCCTCAGGTGATGTGAGGGTCTGAGGGCAGAGGGAGGGTGCCTGCTGTAAAGCTCTCTGAGGCAAACCATGTTTGTGATAATGGGCTCTATGAATAAAACTGACTTGTTTCTCAGGACCAGCTGCAGCAGAAGCTGGTGTGTCCAGGTGTGGTCACCTGTCTCACCTCGTCTCCTGATGGACTCTTCCTCGCTGCCGGAGTCGCTGAGGCTGTTTACCTGTGGGAGGTTAGTCAACTGATGATATCACAACATCTGTTCTCTGATTGCTTCAGGTGTATAATCTGTTCTCTGATTGGTCCAGGTGTCCACAGGTAAGCTGCTGTGTGTCCTCAGTCGTCACTATCAGGATGTCACCTGTCTGAAGTTCACAGACGACAGCAGCCATTTTGTTTCTGGCGGAAAAGACAACCTGGCTCTGGTATGGAGTCTGTCCAGGTAACACACACCTGAACACACACCTCAACACACATGAACACACACCTCAACACACCTGAATATACATGAACACACACTTGAACACACACCTCCACTCTGACTGCTGATTGGTCCAGTCCACCTCACCAGAACCAGTCAGACCAGCAGAGCCACAGAGAGGCTCCCAGTTAGAGCCATAAATACAGAATAACAAGTCTATAGATAGCAAACCTGCAAATAACTAAGTTACATAAGTAACTGATGCTGCAGACTGTGTCACCACGGTAACTGATGCTGCAGATTGTGTCACCATGGTAACTGATGCTGCAGACTGTATCACCACGGTAACTGATTCTTCAGATTGTGTCACCACGGTAACTGATGCTGCAGACTGTGTCACCACGGTAACTGATGCTGCAGATTGTGTCACCACGGTAACTGATGCTGCAGCCTGTGTCACCACGGTAACTGATTCGGCAGACCATGTCACCACGGTAACTGATGCTGCAGCCTGTGTCACCACGGTAACTGATGCTGCAGACCGTGTCACCACGGTAACTGATGCTGCAGACTGTGTCACTATGGTAACTGATGGACACATAACAATTCTTCACGATCTAAGTGATTTATAGTCTGCTTCATTACAGACAGCGTCAGACCGATAATATAGTTATCGATTATAAAGTTTAAATCTGCTGCATCAAGTTTAAAGTTTCAGAGCTGCAGAATGATGAGTTAGAAATAATGCAGTGATAAAACAGATCGTCTGTATTAACTTTTGCATTCACTAAACATCATTTTCTGTCTGCTCTCACCTTCACTCAGAAAAGGGTTGTTTTGTGCTGAAATACATTTGAATATTCTTCGGAGGAGGAAGTAGGCGGCACGCAATCGATCGAAGTGTCACATGACGCATTCGGAGCTTCATGTGGCTGGTTTTCTGTGAACTCGCTCAGAGTCTGAAGCAGAAAGTGTTAACGGACACAGCTGATTGGCTCCTTCATGGTTTCTGTCAGCTCAGACACGGAGAGACGACTCTGCTCGGCTTCAAAGTTTAACCCTCCGCTGCCCAGAGACCCGAAAACCAACAGTTACTGATGGAGGGTCTGAATGTGACGACTCATCGTTTCCTGTGTGTGTGTGTGTGTGTGTGTGTGTGTGTGTGTGTGTGTGTGTGTGTCTGTGTGTGTCTGTGTGTGTGTGTCTGTGTCTGTGTATGTGTGTGTGTGTCTGTGTGTGTGTGTGTGTGTCTGTGTGTGTGTGTCTGTGTGTCTGTGTGTATTTTTCAGTGTGATCCAGTTGGATTCAAACCACGCCCCTGAGCCGCGTCACGTCCTGTCTCGTCACTCTCTACCAATCACAGACCTGCACTGTGGCCTGATGGGAGCTCAGGCCAGAGTCGCCACCGCCTCCTTAGACCAGACCGTCAAGGTGAGATCACTACACCTGCACAGGTACACACACAGGAACATACACAGGTAGAAACACAGGTACACACAGGTGCATACAGGAACACACAGGAACACACAGGTACACACAGGAACACACAGGTACACACA
>NW_024615138.1:0-1042 GCF_008729295.1 Plectropomus leopardus
TATTTATTCATATATATATATATAAAAGGAAATGGGATATCAGGGAATTTAGAAAATCATTTTTAAAACGTCTAAGGGGAAAACTAAAAGCTAGGAAAAATATATATTTGTAATGCTCAAAAATTACATATATTAAATTATGGTACAAATTTCTTAAATCTTAGGCACTTTTTCTGAGTCATTTAAAGTTTCTTTTCAGTTTTTTTCTTTTTTTCCCTTTTATTTATTTATTTATTTTTTAAAAACATTTTTCTAGCTAATTTTTGGGTCTTTTCTTCTGTTGTTGCACATAGCCTTCCTCCCATGTTTTTGAGAGAAATCAAGCCAATTTAGCCAGGTTTAAGAGGGTTAACGTGTAATGTCTTTATTCAGTGTTTTTACTGGTTTAACACTTTATATTCCCCACAATGTGTGCATTTAATTCAACATGGAGTGAAAGTGGGGCTTTGCAGAAAGTGAAATACAGTCATTTGTCATCCGATGAGTCTGGTGATTTTTACTCTGGTGATTCACATGTTTACACACACTCCAACCTCCGCCTGAGTGAGTGAGTGAGTGAGTGAGTGTGTGTGTGTGTGTGTGTGTGTTTGAGTGAGTGAGAGTGATTCTGTATGGATCTTTTGATTTAAACTGGTTTGATTTTTCAGGCCCGTTTCTTTCAGCTGCGCTCGTCTGTGAAACCCAACAAGAGAAGAGAGCGTTTCTGTATCCTGCTCAGTTATTTTCAGCCTCTCTGTTTCTCCTCGTCTCTCACTGTTAACCAGCGATTCTTGTTGTGATGAGGAGGAAATGCACGGCAGCAGAATTTATCCTGGAGGAGTGGAAAGACAGAAGCAGTAATGTGTATCTCTGTGCACGACAGGATATGATATGATCTCTCCCTGCAGTCAGCCTTCCTCTCATATAATAGATCCATGATCCAGAGCATGTCACACTTTGGAACACTGTGATGTCACACTGTGATGTTACACTTTGGAACACTGTGATGTCACACTTTGGAACACTGTGATGTCACACTGTGATGTCACACTTTGGAACACTG
>NW_024615139.1:0-1011 GCF_008729295.1 Plectropomus leopardus
AATAACAATAACAATAATAACAATAATAATAACAGTTGCTGGCGCTCCTGCCTCCTTTAATGTTAATCTATATCTTTACACCAAACTTGAGCATGAAGTCGGGGAGGACGCGGCCGCTCGTCACAGCGTCACAGCAGCCTAAATCTCAGGTTACGCTCATTAACCCTTTGAAAGCTGGATTAACATCACTGCTCTTTTGCTGCATTCAGGCTCCTTTCACGAGCTTTTTTTTAAATGGGAAAAAGGTAATGACCAACTAAGAAATGTCCCACAAATCTCAAAAACTCAGTAAACGGTGAAGAGAAAAGGAGGAAAAGGAGGGAGGGAGAAACAACGGAGGACACACCTCCTGCATACCACGACGATGATGATGTCATATACCTGAGAGTGACATCATCACCAACATCAGCCAACCGCACGATCCAACACCGCGGCCTACGATCCGGAGAGAAACTGCACGAACTCGACGAGCGTTCAGTCTGTGCGGTGACAGTTATGTTTGTGTTTCAGGTGAAGCTCGAATAAAGAAACCCACCGCCAAGACTCCGCCCAAACAAGGTGACGCTCACACACCTTTATTCACACTGTAGAGGTATCCATCTTTACCTGATTATTGATTATTGATAATTAATGTGTGTGTGTGTGTCTCTTTCTGTGTGTGTGTGTGTGTGTGTGTGTGTGTGTGTGTGTGGCAGCTGCTCCTCCTCAGATCCTTCAGTTTCCAGAGGACATGAAGATCCTCGCCGGAGAGAAGGTGGAGATCCTCTGCAAGTTCTCCGGAGCTCCGCCCATCAACTGCACCTGGCTCAAGTTCAGGAAACCAGTGAGACACACACACACACACACACACACAGAAAGAGACACACAAACACACACTCTGACTCACTGTAAAGCTGCTGTTATTGATTATTGTGTGTGTTGTGTGTGACACGTGTGTGTGTGTGTGTGTTGTGTGACACGTGTGTGTGTGTGTGTTGTGTGACACGTGTGTGTGTGTGTGTGTTGTGTGAC
>NW_024615140.1:0-2550 GCF_008729295.1 Plectropomus leopardus
ACACACACACACACACACACACATTTACACATACATTCACAGGAAGGCTAATGGAACATTAGTCTTGTTAAAGCTAACAGTGCGTCTAGTTTTATACCATATCTGAGAATTACCTGCCAGCACATGGCGCTTATAAACCAGGGTGATAAAATGATATTTATTCCAGATGCACTCGTCTCATTCTGGGCCTCTCTATGGCTCTCCCCTTCATCTTGGTCTAACACACACACACACACAAACACACACACTTGAAACACTCTCTGCTTGGCCTTCTCAGCTTGCAGAACTAAACACGTGCTTATGACAAGTGCTGGTTGTGGCTACCGCTGTTACTATGTGATCATTAAAATCTGTTTCAAGTGCAGCTCTCTTTTGCTAAATCTTTAGATAATTCTACTGTCAGAGGGCACTTAAAAACATAGCATGCTTTCAGCTCTGCTGGCAGTGTGTCCTCAGCTCTGAAAATAACAAAGACAGTACAGCCAGCACTGTGAGGAGGAAAGGTTCCCGGTGGATGCGCAGCCTTAGATCTGTAATTTTCCTTTTAAGTCTTTCCTTTCTGCAGCAATATTGAGGGCACAGTAGGATAAAGGAAGGTATACTAACAGTGAGCAAAGAGTAAAATCTTATTTAAGAGGTATCTGTCAGATCTTCATGTTTTATTGTTGTGGCAAAACCTTTTGTTGTGGCATTTTTGTACCACACATCCCTGAGATTCCTTGTCAATCTGTTTGTTACGCCAAGGCATCCGCTGTTAGTTAGTATGAGCTCCATAAAAAAATACAAGATTGTGTAACAAGAAAGTTGAATATTGCTCAAAAGTGAAAAACAACTTTGATTCTGGATGCTGGATGCAAAAGACCAGATTAACATATATGCCTAGGTACAATTAGGCAGCTAAAACAGTTGTTTAGGGTTTAAAAAGACTGTGGATATGGTGCACAAAAAAGCTAACATTTTTGTACAGGGTACATACATATTTTTACTTATAAACGTCCTTTACTTTTTTCATGCTTTTGAGATCAACTACCATGATCAAACATTGTCTGAAACATCTGTGTATGCATCTGTGTGTATAATTTTCAATTAGAATAAAATAATCCATGTCAAAAATAAGGAACCTGACCAAAAGGAAAATTTAGAGAACACAACTGAAAAAGCTGGCTTCTGTCTTCACGACTTGTAGGAAAAGTGAGAATTAGCCCCCCTTCTTTTGGACACACGTTTGTGTGGTGGGTAAAAGAAAAGCACTGCAGCTGGTTAACTAGCATTGCCTCTTCCACGTTCGAAATGTTAAACATTAAAGTAAACAGTCAACATTTTGTATGTCCGGGTACCTAGTCTTTCATAAGTCATGCCTAATACTTATCCTAGCAAAGACGGTCAATAATAAATCAGCATTTTCCTGGCATTGCGCAAATTTACATCAAACAAGCTGCAACTCAGGACAGACTCCAACACTAACCACACAGAGAGCAACACCATCAAGCGACGAGACTGACCTCCCACAACAGGAATCCAGGGCGAATCCATGAACCCCGACTTCAGCAGTTTCACAAAACACAACAATAGCAGCATATCACAGTATACTGAAGTACTAAAATACATTAGCCTAGCTATTAGCACATAGGCTAGTGAATGACATGTTTTAATACATTTCAAAGTATAAAAATGTCGTACGCCACACTGACGGTGCAACTGTTCATGGACTAGCCACAGAAACACCAGTTCGTCACTGTCTGTTATGTTTTTTTATGTTTGGTGTTGTGCACCTGGAAGACTTGGAAGTCGGAAATTTCATCTTGGACCTCGAATGAAAGGCAGCATCAGTTTCTCATGATGCACGCTATCTGCCACTCCAACTTCCTCCAAACCTTTACTTTCTGCCTGACTTTACAAAAGGAACACTTTATTTCTTTATTACTTTCTACATTAGCTTTGAACATTGGCATTGGGTGTAAACAAACCTCTAATGCTGCCGCTGAAAATGTCAAATCACTTTCTGTGCACAAGGACACCCTGACTTACGTCAGTGTTTTCATAAAACACTGTAAAAGCATACAGCAAACTGGCAACAGGCTGAGAGATTTTCATGTTTCATACAGTAATGATGGTGAATGGTAAAGCAGCCACATGTTTATATGAACATTTCACAGGTTATTCAAAATTTAACAAGTTTCCATTTACGCTTTACTCTCTTCTCACTTCCTTTCAGGCTCTCTTTCACCTATTCACTGTCAGTGTCTCTTGCCCACCCTGCATTTCTCATCTCCTTCCCTTCACCTCTCCCAGTCCTTCGTCACTCGCTCTATCTCTCCACCTCTTCTCTCTCTGCGTCTGTAAAGAAGACAGGAGGCATTCTTTCCGTCGTTCGGCGGTCGTGTGCCATGATGTCATCGCCGTGGCGACAAGGCAGACAGTAAGCAGATACACACAAACGCACCAGGCACCTGACCCCAACCCCAGCATGCACACACACACACACACACACACACACACACACACACACACACACACGCACACTGTAGATTATGGTAGAGGGTGACAGCA
>NW_024615141.1:0-1108 GCF_008729295.1 Plectropomus leopardus
TGTCCTTTTATATGTCATACTATTTCATCTATTTACTCTTCATTTTACTAGTCTAAATAAATTATCCTCATTTATCGCCAAGTCGTTGTCTGTGGATATTATTTCATGAGAGAAACAAGATCAATGTATACAGAATAAACGGTACAGATTATGAGATTGATTAAAGTAATGACATGTCTTAACACTGTCACAATTTAAGATTTAATTTTCTCCTGAATGGAGAATGGTGCCCCTTTTACTTTAACGAATGCAAAATCCAAATTTTAACGTAGTTATTAATAACCGCTACACATGTTTTACTTTTAAAAAAACAATTTAATAATGAAACCACATATGATGCGCTCTGTGTACATTATAAATTAATGCGGTTATTGACTGCTATTTAGCGAAAATTGGAGTTTTATCTCTCTCTATAATGTGTTTACTTCCGGGACACTTCCGGGAACTATTCAAAGCCTCCATGAGTCACGTAACACCCGAGCATTTTAAACTTCCGTTGCCATTACTCTGTTTTTTCTAGTGCACTGTGTGGCAGTATCTGATGACCTGGTGGTGAGGTTTTTCCCCCAATTTTATGGAATATTGTAGTTTCACATTTATTTCTATTTTCATGACACATTTTTTTTTAAAGATTTTTTTTTAATTTTTATGACACACTATAATAGGACTTCATTTTAATGAGTTTTGCATTTTAAACATTTCTATACGCATTTTTAAGACAAACTACACCATGACAGTTTTTATATACTGTAGAATGATTTTTTTCCCTGGTTTTTATGACATACTCCACGACTTTTTTTTTTTATTGCAGCATTTTTTTTTTTTTTTTTTTTGCATTTTGATGACAAACTGCACTCTGACTAAACTTTTTTTCTGATTTTTAAAAAGTACAATATTATGATTTCTTTCTGATTTTGATGATGTGTTATATTATGGCTTTTTTGCACTTTAATGACATTTAATAATTTAACTTTTATATTTTCATGGCACTTTACACACTTTTTAAAATGACTATGACTTTTTCTGACTTTTTTTTTTCATTTTGAGGACATACTAAACTATGACTCTTTTTCCATTTGTATAATATCCTATAGTATGACGGTTCTAT
>NW_024615142.1:0-1024 GCF_008729295.1 Plectropomus leopardus
ATTTTTTCGACATGCTAAATTATGATGTTTTTGGACTTTTTCGGTCTTCATTTCCACTTAGTATACTATGACACGCCTTTTTTCGCTGTCTTCCTCACATTATATTCTATGACGTGTCTCAACATGCTATACCTTTACCCAGCCTCCTTTTGTCTCATTACTGGTCACAGCAGAATAAAGTGGACGAGATGCAATCGAGGCTCACTCAGCAACATGAAATCTTGGACTGCTCTGCGCACATCTTATCAGAGACATGGTTGACATAACATCCCGGAAAAAGCTGTTGGACTGGATGGGAAGCCCTTTTGGAGAGCCAAAAGGGCAAAACACTCTATTGCATGCTCCAAAGATGCACTGCAGGAAGGGATTGATGACGTCAGCAGCAACTTCACCAAGCAACCTAATGTAATCTTCAATCTTAACCAATTTATCATTAAACTCCAAAGATGTAGCAGGATAGAGGATAAATGTTATGTTGTTTTTTTTTTAACCTTGTTGAAAAGATGACGAATAAATCTGTCTTGTACCTTCTACGTAGTTTTCATCTCTTATTTTCCAAATATGAAATAATGATGTTTTTTGCATTGATTTACACTTTGCAGATAAACTAGGTCTTTACAAGCCATGAAATGTTGTTTTAAACCATTTTTATGACGTGTCAAAATTTGAAATTTTTCCACATACTATACTATGGCGTTTTTGGCCGTTTTTTCGACATGCTAAATAGTGATGTTTCTGGACTTTTTTGGGCCTTTATTTCCACTTTGTATACTATGACACGTCTCTACAGGCTAGAATAAGTCGTTTTCAGCCATTTTTATGACGTGTCAAAATTTGGCATTTTTCGACATACTATACTATAGCCTTTGTTGCCAATTTTTTCGACATGCTAAATTATGATGTTTTTGGACTTTTTTGAACTTTATTTCCACTTTGTATACTATGGCACGTCTCTAAACGCTAGAATAAGTGGTTTTCAGCCATTTTTATGACGTGTCAAAATTTGGCATTTTTCGACATACTA
>NW_024615143.1:0-2506 GCF_008729295.1 Plectropomus leopardus
TTTTCTTTTCCTCTTTTTTACTTACTCATTTCCTGCCTGCTTCCACCTTTAATACTGTTGTAAATACTTGCAGCTGTCATAATTGTAGTTAGCATTGTTGTCATCGTTTTCATTGTCGTTGTTGTTGTTATTGTTGCTGTTGTTTTTGTTGTCTCTTGTGTCTTCCCCTCCCCTCTGTGTCCCCCAACCTCTCTCTTTTCTCTCTCCCTATCCACTTTAACGTTGTGCTGTCCGGTAACCTTGCCAATAAATCTCAGTATGGACTGCAACAGGAAGAAGTATGTCAGACTCCTCCTTTGCAGAGCAAATCTGTTATGGCACCTCAAGGCATCCAGACCTCTCATACTACATGCAAGTTGCCGAATAGGACAGGTTTAAAAAAAAAAAAAAAAAAATTGTCCACCCCACTCTGGTAACATCTTTCAACGAAAACTCACAATATTCATTTACAAGCATCATCAACGTCTTAAGGATTTTTTGAGACCATTTTGAGATCAATCGAGTCAACATGTTCGGATCTGGATGTCACTCATGCATTTCTTCCCACCCACGCACAGGCCATTATAATATCAAAATTTTCACCAGACCTGATAAGTCTGCAAAGTTTCATGACTTTTTTGAGAGAATAATAATAATAATAATAATAATAATAATAATAATAAACAATAATTAAAGCTTGTCGGGGCTAATTGCTGGATGCTGACTGATGATTCTGACTCTGAGAAGGGCAATACTGCACGCAGCAGTGAATAAGTGTTTCCTTCCTGTAGTACCGAGGCTGGAGCTGCGCTAAATACCTTCAGCAGGTGTGGTTGCATGTTTGTTGTAATCTGCCACTTACAGGACTTTTGCAGGCATACTCACAACAAAAAGCATGGGAAAATGACATTATATGTAGTATATTTCTCCTTTTTACCTGATGATCACAATAAGTGATGTGTTTCTTGTTGCTACTTAAATATAATGCCGCTGAGAGAAAGTCAGCATGTTTGTAGTCCTCTCCTCCTGTTCAAAATTGCCAAAATTTTAAAATAAAATTAAAATTGGTGGACTTTCTGTTGGGTTTAGGGCATGGCTCCATGAGGCTTTTTTGTAGGTCTTGGGCTTTTACACCTGTTTTCCAAGTTTTGTAGCTCTAGGTTAAATGGTTTACAGGGGCTGCTTCATTAAAAATTAGTAGGTGGCACTACAGAGCACATTTTGGCACATTAGAGCAAAAAAAAAAAAAAACATATCAAATAACACATCATAGGACTATTGATGTGTCTGCCACGTTTTGTGACTTTTTAAGCATCTTTAGCCCCACGAACATAACTTCCTGTTTTATGGCGAAGAACACCACAGAACGGCAACAGCGTTTGATGAAATGAAAAACGGCAAGCAATTTCACATCACCAACTTTAGGAAATACTGGTGTCCAGATTTGAAGTCGATCAGATGCAAATGTGTAGGACACGTGTTTAACCAAAGAGACATTAAAATTATTAAAAATGTGAAAACATTTTTTATAAACATGTATTTATTGAGTTTTGGAAATTTTTGTTGACAACACCAAGACACCAAGACACCAAGACACCAAAATGGATCATACAACAAGAACAGTAAATGAACGAAAAGATAAACTCACCCACCCAACCTACCCACCCTAAGGGAAAAAAAAAAAAAGATGACATCCATGTATATATATGGACACCAGGCAATTTGTGATTTACTTGGTTTACATAAATGGACATTGCGTCAGTCACTTTCATTAACTTCCCAGAGCTCACAATTTTCCAAAAACGAAAGAAAGGGGCTCCAAATGTCCTGAAATTTAGTCCGTTTTTTCTTCACCAAATAGGTCAGTTTTTCAAAGACAAGAGTTCCAGAGAGCTCCTTTAGCCAGCGATTGAATGATGGGGCTTTCACGTCCTTCCAGCAAAGAGAGATAAGACGTCTTGCTTGGAATAGACATAAATCAGTTATTTTCCTCTCTTTGCTGCTCAAAGCACAGTCTTTTGGGTACAAATTAAGGATACAAAGTTCAGGGCAGTGGGGAACTGGACTAAAGGTAATTTGGGATATACAATCTAAAACGTCATTCCAGAACCTTTGAATCTTGGGACATTTCCACAAACAATGCAATAAAGTGCCTATTTCAGCATTACATCTGACACAGAGATCAGGAGTTACATAAGTCCTCGTGATCCAGTTATACTGAATCAGCCTGAGATGAGTGTTTATTGTTCGAGAATGCATTCTGGAGCAGATCTCAGTCCATTCTGCATCTGTGAGATGCCCTTGCAGGTCACTCACCCATTGATTTCTTTTATGCTTAGTAGAGTCTTTAGAGTTTTTCAGCAGAATGTTATAGAGCAAAGATATTTGGCCTTTACCAAAGCAATTATTCAGTGATAGGTTTTCAAGTATTGATAGGGGAGGTTGTATGTTAGAGTGTGTATTTGCATAAACAAAAGTCTTTAATTGTAAATATTTAAAGAAGTGTGTCTGCGGAATATCAAATTTA
>NW_024615144.1:0-2354 GCF_008729295.1 Plectropomus leopardus
CTACCTCGGCAACCTCAGCCCCAGAGATGGTCGAAGTTAGCAGTGCCCCGTCCCCACCATACACAGTGTTGACAGAGCACCACTTCCCCCTCCTGAGATGCTGGATGGTGGTCCAGAACCTCTTCAAAGCCGTCCAGAAGTCATTTTCCATGGCCTTGCTGAACTCCTTCCAAGCTCGGGTTTTCGCCTCAGCGACCGCCGTAGCTGCACTCCGCTTGGCCTGCCAGTACCTGTCTGCTGCCTCCGGAGTCCCACAGGCCAAGAAGGCCCTACAGGACTCCTTCTTCAGCTTGACGGCATCCCTTACCGCCAGAGTCCACCAATGGGTTCGGGTGTTCGCTGCCCCGACAAGCACCGACCACCTTACTGCCACAGCACCTGTTGGCCGTCTCAGCAATGGAGGCACGGAACATGGCCCACTTGAACTCAATGTCCCCCGCCTCCCCCGGGACATAGTCGAAGCTCTCCCGGAGGTGGGAGTTGAAGCTCCTTCTGATGAGAGACTCTGCCAGACGTTCCCATCAGACCCTCACAATGCATTTGGGTCTGCCAGGTCTGACCGGCGTCTTCCCCACCATCAGAGCCAACTCAACACCAGGTGGTAATCTCCGCCCCTCTCTTCACCCGAGTGTCCAAGACATGCGGCCACAGTGTGACACCATTCAGGGCAGTCTGTTTAAATCTCGTCACGCGCTTCCCACCAGTTTGCTTTGACGCACGTGCACCCTCTCAGCTTCTATTCTGTTTGTATAATGTACCTGTAGCAGAAGCGTCCGTGTCAGCGAGAGACTGCACTGTTTTTTATCACAGTTTTGTGGGGGAATTCACCGTGTTCTCGCCGTGCTGACGGCAGGTGTTTTCGGTGTTCACACTCCCTTTTAGGACCGTTTAATAAATTGGCTGCGAGGCACCAACACCACCTTCCAGCAGATGGAGTTGTCCTGTCCATTTCCACACCGTGGCCTTTTCACAGCTTTGCTTCACAGAGGTAATTATCTGCTGCTTGTGGTCGTTTCTGCTCTGAAACTGATGTTTTGTAGTGTGTCGTTATGTTCTGTGAAGTATTTAGTTGGTTGCTGTTTGGAGAGTGCAATGCAATGTAGGCTTATGCTAACTAGGCTACTCATGGTTGAATAGTTCCTGTGAGATTTGTGGCTGCCCCGAGCAGTTCCTCTGGCCACGCGTGTATCTGGTCCAAACAGTATTAGGCCTACTGTATTTGTCTGAGGAATACATCAGTGTCTTGGTCACAGCCTAACAGCCCAATTATTCTTAATACATCAAAGCGGGCCCTAAGGGTTAATCTTAAAATATCCATGTGTGATCATGGGCCCTTAGATTAATAAGTCAAGCCCAGTCAAGTCAATTTTATTGTATAAAGCCCATTATCACAAAACATGGGTTTGCCTCACAGGGCTTTACAGCATACAACTGCAAGGAAGAGAGAGAAGAGAGAGGGAAAGATGCACAGCAATAATGTAAACAAACACGTCATATTACAATAATTATAGTTGTAAAATTACTAAATGCACTCAATGATAGCATGTCATGTTATGTGCAAATATTGTCAGCGTGAGAGTGATAAAAGTCCCATGGCAGTAGAAGGTCGCGTCAAGCAGGATCACAGCATTGGCAAAACCAGGATCCACAACACAGGTGTAGCTTCAGACAGGAGCATAGCAATGGAAAAACCAAGACCACGATCAGGGCGAGCTGGAGATATAGTGTCAGTGCAGCCACAGCACGAGCACGACCAAAGGCTGAGTCACAGCACCAGCACAGCTATCACCGTGATCAGGCGCAGCCAAGATTGCAGCCAGGATCTGGGAAAACTAGGAAACAAGGGAGCAGTTTAATTTTTTGATTTAAAAGAAAATCACAGCATGGATCTTTCTATGTTGTTTCTCCCGATCTTGGTTCCTTGATGTGGTATTTTGGAGGAACAATCCTCGAATGGTCGAAAATGGTTAAATTTAGCACCAAATCTGTGTGAGAAATGGTATCAACCTCAAGTTTCTGCAACACCTCATGAGACAGGATTGATTATGGAAAGGACCATCATACAGTTCTAAGCCTTTAAACACTCTAAAAGTTTGCATAGGAACACAGTGTTAATTATGACTTATGACTAAAAAACGTTAACACAGTGTTTATTTTAAATTAATTTTTAGTTCTCAGCTTTCAGATGCTTTATATTTGTCATATACTGTTAAACTGCTCTCTCCCCCTCAGGATCCTCTATGGGTCTATGGTCTATGTGCTGTTGAATATTGTTGACAAAAATGACAATGTTTATAACAGAGGACGCTGAAGGCCTAACAAAAGAGCTAAAATCTAAAAGAAAATATTTACTG
>NW_024615145.1:0-1738 GCF_008729295.1 Plectropomus leopardus
TATACAGCAAGAGTACTCAACTTGCTTTGTTTAGGGGCCACTTTGCAAAGTGACAGGAGGCCAAAGGCCAATTGCAGGGGCCTCAGACATGTTTTTAGGATTTTAAGAACATGTCTTGGATTTTAGCATTCTAGGATTTTGGAACATTTCTCAGATTTTAGGGCATTTCCAGGATTTTAGGATGTTTCCAAGATTTAAAGACATTTGTAGAACTTCACGATAATTCCAGGACTTTAGGACATTTCTAGGATTTAAGGACATTTCTCATATTTTAGGACGCTTCTTAAATTTTTGGGACATTTCTCATATTTTAGGATGTTTCCAGGATTTTAAGATATTTCTAGATCTATAAGATAATTCTAGGACTTTAGGACATTTCTAGGACTTTAGCATTTTTCAAGCATTTTAGGATATTTTCCAGGATTTTAGGACAGTAGGGGCTTAGCCAGGAACTCTGTCAAGGGTTGTAGGGGATTATTTTAATGCTGTTTTATGCTCTCTGGCACCTTATGCATCCTAAAAGTACAAAAACAAATCCCAGTGTGAATCACTTTATTTTTTACTGTGAAACAGAAAATAGGTGGGGGGGCACAAGGCAGCCAGTCAGGGCCAGATTCAGCCCACGGGCCATAAGTTGAGTATTACTGCCATACATACTGTTTTTATGCCACTAATGTCTTCAGTGCTAATGTAGCTGAGGCAGGAGAACGTGTTTAAGGTGGTCTTACTCCCCAGAATGAAAATCTCAACTACTGCACAAGTCTTAATTTTTAAAAATAGTGCAACCACACATTATAATTCAGTGTTGAACCAATAAAACAGTATGAGTAAGCCTGTTGCTGCCTCAGCTCCTCTCTATTTTAAGAGTGCGGCATGGAGGAGCAGCGCAGGAACAAGCTGTTGAACATGGCATATCATCTTAAACACCCATACGCAGAGGGATGTTAAGTTGCTGTTTGCCAGGAGCCAGCATATTTACCCACATGCAGCTCCAGAAATAACAGCCTGGCTAATGTGGGCTCACTGAATAATGTAGCTAACAACAGCTTCCACAGCACACACACACTGAGTGGTGCTTGCGGGTAACCAAGTTAAAACCTTTTTCTTTTGAATAATTCAGCGGCAGTTTTATCATCAGGGTTTGTTTCGTGCCGTGAAATGGAAGAAACGTTGCAAAGATCAACTTACTGGTTTTAGCGATTTCACAGGAGACGTCTGACCTGCAAACAGAGAGGCAGAGGGAGACGTTAAATCCAATTTATTAAGAAAACAAACATCTTTTCAAACATACAGCTTAAAAGGATGAGCCGTACTTTGCATCTTTATTCACTCCACTGACCTGTTGAACTTTAATGCTAGAGCATCACATTACACTCACAAATAAAGGTGCTAACTAGAACCATACAGGGTTCTTCAGCTTGTACCTATAGGAAGAACCTTTTTAGGCTCCTGGTTGATTATTTTACAACAGTACCACCTGAAACCCTTTCAGAGAGCTCCATCTACAACCCAAAATAAAGGGCTTTACCCAGAACCCCCAATATTACCCATTTTACACCAACGTGGGACTGTTAAGGCTTCAGTTTTTGCACCTAATTTTGAACCATTCAGGGCATTTCAACCAAAAAAAAACTGGTTCTGAACCTGAAAAGTTCGGAAACCAATTTAAGAACCAGAGCTAGTATGATGAAAAAGCGGTATTTGAGTTTCTACAGAGAACCTTTTAATGGTGTAATGG
>NW_024615146.1:0-2330 GCF_008729295.1 Plectropomus leopardus
TTAGTAAATAATTTATTGTAACTAGAGTAAAATTAAGTAAAAATACACTTATAGTTATGCTTTGATAATAAAGATAAAGTACTGTAACGTTAAATAAAGTAAGGTGATGCAAAATTACACAGAGTTGCGTACGATAATGTACTATAGGATAAAATTACACAGAGTTGCGTACGATAATGTACTATAGGATAAAATTACACAGAGTTGCGTACAATAATGTACTATAAGGTGAAATTACGCTAAGAGTTCTGGCACGTAGTTTTTCTGTAATGCTTGGTAAGATAATGTGGTGTGAGGTAAAGTAATGACGCAGTGTGGTTGAAAAAGCGCCGCTCGCCGCCTGACAGCGTCTGAAGTCATGTGACGTGTGACATCATATCGTACCTACAATGCTGGCGTCGTAGTGCTTGATGAAGGTCTGCAGGTCTTCGTCGGTCTGCAGGAGGGCCGAATCCGGACCCGTCTGCTTCTTCATGTAGTCATAGATCCCATCTGCACGCACGCACACACACACACACACACACACACACACACACACACACACACACCTGTAGGTTTGTTTGTTGGTGTTTGTTTTTTTGTTTGTCCTTGTTTGTTTGTTTGTTTAACCTGCACTGCGAGGTCCGTCGTAGGGGGCGGAGTCTCGTCCGTTCCTGAAGATCTTCAGTGTGGGGTAACCTGACACTCCGAAACGTTCACATGTCTCTGAGTTAGCTGTACAGTCCACCTGAGACAGACAGGTGGGACAGACAGGTGAGACAGTTTAATTTCATTTGAAATCAGTCCCAATGTATTTACAGGAACTTATCTGACTGTGTCACCATGGTAACTGATGCTGACTGTGTCACCATGGTAACTGATTCCTGTTCCTGTTTGCTCACAGAGAGAGGAGCTCTGAAAGGCTGGCTTCAGTTTAACCCTCTGATGACCTGTTTACACCAACACTGATACTGAGGAAGATGAAGGTGATGAAGATGAAGGTGAAGGTGATGAAGATGACAGGGACCATGTTACCTTGGCGAGCTGGACGGTTCCCTTTAGTCGGCTCGCTGCTTTCTCGAACTCTGGAGCCAGTTTCTTACAGTGTCCACACCTGAGGACACAAGGAGACAAGGAGGAAATGAGAAGAGGAGACAAGGAGGGAGGAGGTAAAAAAATCCAGGAGGAGAGGAAAGAGGTGTAGGAAGGAGAGAAGGATGTAAACAAAGGAGAAAAGGATGTAAACAAACGAAGGATGAAGAAGAAGAAATGATGGAGGGATGAAGGAGGAGTAGAGGAGATCACACATCAGTTTATCTGTCCGCCATCATCAAACCCGGTAATAACCCGATAATAGCCCGGTAATAACCCGGTAATAACCCGGTAATAGCCCGGTAATAGCTCGGTAATAACCCGGTAATAACCCGGTAATAGCCCGGTAATAGCTCGGTAATAACCCGGTAATAGCCCGGTAATAACCCGGTAATAGCCCGGTAATAACCCGGGTTATCCCCCTGAACGACTCACTATCTGTCTGCAAGTTAACGATGAACGCTCGCGGGCCGTTACCATGGAGCGTAGAATTTCACCAGCATGGTCTCGTGCTCGGTTGCCAGGTAGTCGAAGTCCGCGTCACCGAGCTCGAGCACGTCTCTGCGCAAGAATACCACGGCGGGAAAACAAGTCAGCAACGCGAGCGTGACGGCGTGAAAGAGGCGGGCAGCGGCCGCCATGATGGAGGGAGCCGGTGGACGAGCTCAGGAGGAATGAAAAAGACATGAAGAAGAAAGACGGTACACCGAGAGAGCCTCCGCGAAACACTCTGCGGCAAGGCGGGAGAAAGACACCGCGTTTCCGGTCAGAGACTCCAAAATAAAATCTCTGTCACTATCAGAAGCTGAATATTTCACAGTCAAACGGCGAAAAGAATGCTTGTCTTAAAGGAAGAGTAGTAATCGTAACTTCCAGCAGCTTTTAACTCAAATGTGACGATAAAAGATCAATTTTTAATATAGCCGCAACATCAAGTAATTTTATTGTGAAGGCGGGATAACCGTTTCCGGCGGTCACCTGTAAAATTTAACTATCCTTCCACTATCAAACCAAAGGCGGGACGTAAAGAGAAAATACAGGAGAGCTGCTCTCTGATTGGTCCACAGCGGTGAGAGGCGATGTCATGGCGCCATCTCATTGGATCAATAAGCTGTCGGTCACAGAGCCTCCTCCCGCCCACCAGCCGTCATCAGCTGTCCGTTACTAAAATAAAAAACGCGTTTTAACGTTTTTCAGGATTCATTTCTCTCATTCTCTCTCACAGTATGACACTGTTTATTTTTCCATTTGTCTTTTTT
>NW_024615147.1:0-1413 GCF_008729295.1 Plectropomus leopardus
CAAGGCTCTATGGAGCTGTGACTCTGAGTCAGCCTGGCTACAGTGCTAAAAGGAAACCTGGGATTGTTTTTGTTTTCCTCAATTAATGACAAGTAATAGTTTGCCCTGGCATGGCGGAGGGCCTTCTTATACACTTTAAGACTGTCCAGCCAGACTAAACGGGACTCTTCCAGGTTGGCTGAACGCCAGTGTCTTTCAAATTTTCATGACGTTTGTTTCAATTTGCGGATCTGGACATTAAACCAAGGAGCTAATTTTCTTTGTTTCATTGTTTTCTTCTTGAAGGGTGCAACAGTGTCGAGAGCTGATCGCAGTGAGCCAGTAGCATTATCAACGAGACAATCAATTTGAGATTGACTTAAGTTAGTAGGAGTATTCTCAGTCGCTGTAAGACATGGTAATGATGTCAATGCAGAAGGAATCAGTTTCTTAAATTTAGCCAATGCTAGATCAGATAGACATCTAGAAAAGTAACTCTTACTAAGAGACTTGAAGTCGAGTAATAAAAAATTGAAAGTTATGAAATAATGGTCTGACAAAACAGGAATCTCAGGAAAGACTAATAAATCTTCAATATCGATGCCGTATGCGAGGACTAGATCGAGGGTGTGATTGTAGTGGTGGGTGGGTTTATGTACACACTGACTGAAGCCAATTGAATCCAAAAGCATGGAGAAAGCAGAACTAAGGCTATCACTATTAATATCCATGTGAATGTTCAAATCCCCTACGATAATAATTTTGTCTGATTTAAGCACTAAACTTGATATAAGCTCAGAGAATTCAAATAGAAATTCAAAGTAAGGGCCGGGGGCGTGGTACGCTATGCCAAATAGAATTGGCTGTAGAGTTTTCCAGGATGGGTGAGAAAGACAAAGAAAAAGGCTTTCAAATGAACTATAGTTTAGCTTAGCCTTACTGTGAATTGCTAAGCTTGAATCAAAAATAGCAGCGACTCCCCCTCCTCGGCCAGTGTCCCGTGCAACGTGACTATTTGTATGACCAAGAGGAGTAGATTCATTCAGGCTAACGTACTCATCAGGATAAAGCCAGGTCTCAGTGAGGCATAATAAATCAAAGGTTATCCAATATTAAATCAGTGACTAAATGAGCCTTGGTTGATAAGGATCTAACATTGAAGAGTCCGTATTTAATTCTCCTGTTATGATGCTGTTTGATAGGAGATGAGTTGATTTTTATGAGATTTTCTTGTACAAATCCCCTTTTGTTTATTTTAGCTTTAAACAAATGAAGTGGTCGGGGGACAGACACCATTTTTATAACATTTACATTATGGGTGTGTGACTGTGCTAGAGGAAGCTCAGAGAAGCGTGTAAGACTGTGACTCTGCAACCTGGTCCCAACTCTGGGATGTCATGGCTTTGGGCCTCTAATAAACTCGGCCAGATTCCT
>NW_024615148.1:0-1612 GCF_008729295.1 Plectropomus leopardus
CAGTGAGATTAATCTAGATTAAAAAAATTAATCTATGCCCAGCACTAATATATACACATATACATGTACACATATGCAGTTTAAGGGGGCCATTTTCATGTTGTTCTTTTGCTCATTTTCAGGTAAAATCTTTGTAATTTTACTAATTTCTTTCCATTTTTACATTTCTTCTTCAGCTGCTCGTCTTTGTGTTTTTGAGAGTTTGAAAGAGTTAAAGGACAAAAACAGTCCTGTAGGCGACACTGAACGCCTCATCGCTGTGTTCAGGGTAACTTCGATTTTGTATTCACTTTTATTTAATATCTAGTTTTATTTTGTAGAGACTGTTTAAATACGTTTAAACGTTTAAATATTTTCTATCTTCAGCAATCAGAGCTGCAGCTGCAGCTGCAGAAGAACAGGAAGTGCAGAAGAAGAGCAGCACGTTTGAATCCTGCGGGCAGGAAGCGGCCTCCCAGGAGGTGAAAGGGTTAAACGGGTCAATGTGCTCGAGGGCACGTCGGCAGCAGCTCAGGACTCGAGTTTCACAGCTGGACCGCCAACCTGTAGACACAAGCCCCGCCCCCTCTGTGTCTGTATGAGCACACACACACACACACACGCACGCACACACGCGCACGCACGCACGCACACACACTCACACACACACACGTACGCACACACGCACACGCGCGCTCACACGCGCGCGCACGCACGCACACACATCTCAGAATTGACAATAAATTTGACTTTAATTTGTTCATTTTAGCGTGTGCGTCTTAATAAAACGCACATTTCTGTAAGACGCACGTGCAACTTAGTAATTTACGCACATTTAAAAAAAAACACATCCACGTCAGCTCCTAAAAAAAACAAAAAGCAAATCGTGACAGAGATGTATCTCTGTCACAATTTGCTTTTTTTTAAAAAAACATTTGATTTGTTTTTTTAGTTTGTAGAAATCTGTAACTTAATATAATGTTTACTCTACAAACACAATAAAAACAAATGATGACATGAAACAAATAATTTCTTATTTTTGCCGATATTTCTGTCATACAGACATGCAGTGATGGTTGATGGGTAATATGCGTACTGATGTTGTCAGATGTGACAAAACGATTACACTGAGCCCCGTCATAACTACATACACACACAAACACACACACACACACATGCATGAGGAGAGCGTGTTCACGTGACACAGATCAAATAAAAAAGCACAGACATGTTTTTCGATCAGCTGATGGAAAATCTGCTAAAATCTTCTATCTGCTGCCGTTGAATGCTGATCGGCTCATTTTCTTTCACACCAAAAAAAACAGACCACACACAAGTCGCTCTGTCAGTCGCTCTGTCAGTCAGTCGCTCTGTCAGTCGCTCTGTCAGTCAGTCGCTCTGTCAGTCAGTCGCTCTGTCAGTCACTCTGTCAGTCAGTCGCTCTGTCAGTCGCTCTGTCAGTCACTCTGTCAGTCAGTCGCTCTGTCAGTCGCTGTCAGTCAGCCGCTCTGTCAGTCAGTCGCTCTGTCAGTCGCTCTGTCAGTCAGTTGCTCTGTCAGTCAGTCGCTCTGTCAGTCAGTTGCTCTGTCAGTCGCTCTGTCAGTCAGTTGCTCTGTCAGTCGCTCTGTCAGTC
>NW_024615149.1:0-1895 GCF_008729295.1 Plectropomus leopardus
AATTTTTAGGTACTGGAGAGGAACTTGTGCCATTATTTTGGTGGGGGCGCAGGGCATACGACTTCAGTTGGCTGTTTTTTGTTTATTTTCCTGCAGATTTCTGCTGAAAACTTCGAATCCTGCATGTTTTTATGAGACATTTTGGCCTTTTCTTTTTTAAAGCACTTTTTTTCTATTTTAATTTTTTAAAATTCTGATTCATCAATTAATCGAAAAAATAATCGACCGATTAATCGAATATCAAAGTAATCGTCAGTTGCAGCACGACTTAAAACCTGCATGTTTTTGTTTTTTTAATGACACCACAAACTGAAAAAACAAAAACTATTGTTGGATTTTCACACTTCTGATGGTCCTTGAACTCATCATGTGTTATTACACAGGTTTGTGAAACAAAATTCCGGGACTTTCAAGGTTTTTGATGACTGTTCAAACCCTGCTGTGTGTGTGTGTGTGTGTGTGTGTGTGTCTGTGTGTGTGTGTGTGTGTGTGTGTTGTGTCACCTATGTTCATGATGCTGTCTTTCTCAGGGTTGAAGAACAGCCAATCGTAGAAGAGAGCCAGCTTGGCATTGGAGGCAGCAACGTTCGACTGCAGACACACAGAGCAACCGATCAGCGATCGATTAGTGATCGATCGCTGATCGGTGGATTTGAACAGAACATCGGGCTGACGGCCCCTGGCCTCGCCCCTTACCGTGCAGGTGGTGAGCAGCCAGCCAATGATGGCCCAGCGAGGCAGGATGTCAGAGCTCAGCACCTCGTTGGACGGATGGACGACTCCGCAGATGTAACGAATCAGATCACAGCGCAGTGACTGGCTCTCTGCCGTGGACAGATACTGCCTCTGAAACCAGTCCTGATACCGCTTCTGCTGCCCGAAACGCACCTGAGCACAGGTAACACCACGGTCAGAGGTTATTTGAGCACAGGTAACACTACTGTCAGATTGTGCGTTTTGTGTGCATAATGTGTATTACCCTGGAGGTCATGAACAGCAGTTTGGTCTCCATGTCCGGTGTGAGCCGACAGGCCAGGAATTTCCTGGAGGTCCGAGCGGTGAGCAGCTGGAGAACACCTGAGAGACCAGATGAGAGCAGAGCACAGGTGAGACCAGAGCCAGGTGAGACCAGGTGAGACCCGGTGAGAGCAGAGCACAGGTGAGACCAGGTGAGAGCAGAGCACAGGTGAGACCAGGTGAGACCAGAGGACAGGTGAGATCAGGTGACACAAGAGCACAGGTGAGATCAGGTGAGACCAGAGCACAGGTGAGCACACACTGTGTAGTTTAGTGGTGAACAGAGGAATGTGGGTAATGTAGTTTGGCGGTGAACAGAGGATTGTGGGTAGTGTGGTGTACCGGTGAACTGAGGACTGAGGACTTGCGGATTGTGCAGCAGGTCTTTCCACACCAGCTCCATCTCTGGGATCCGAGCCACGTTCTGCAGCAGCCGGACCAGATCTCTGCCTATGATCAGACACTCCATGAACTACACACACACACGCACGCACGCACGCACGCACACACACACACAGTTACTACCACACTGATCAGTTAACAGACTGACATAGACTCTCCTCCTCCTCCTCCTCCTCACCTTCTCCCTCAGCATGCTGATGCAGTAATCGACCTCCTTCTGGCGGAGGTTCAGCAGGTTAGGCGCTCCATGGTCGACGATGAGCCGGAGGTAGGTGTAGACGGACATGGCAATGAGCATCCCGCTCTTCAGCACCCACTCCCTGCCGACAGAAAAAGTTCAGCCTTACACCTGTCCGTCCTTACATCTGTCCGTCCTTACACCTGTTCAGCCCTACACCTGTTCAGCCTTACACCTGTCCGTCCTTACATCTGTTCAGCCTTACACCTGTCCGTCCTTACACCTGTTCAGCCTTACA
>NW_024615150.1:0-1086 GCF_008729295.1 Plectropomus leopardus
ATAAGTGTTTGAAGAAATATAGGCTGTTTGCACACTGGTAAAGTTTATTTTGTGCATTGAATTTTAATGATACTGTCATATGTTTGTTTGTTTTTTTACTGTTAAAAATCGTAAAATACATAATCAAGCAATATGCAGAACAGGGGATCAGTGTGGTCATCGGCGCAGGTCTGTAGTGGTTTACTGAATTTCCCACAGCAGAGCAAAACATGTGAAGTGTCGGTAGCTGTCTCAAGTTGCAGACGCGCGGGTTTCCAGAAGCTTTTAGTTGATTTTTTTTTTTAGTTTTGTGTGTGAGGATATTTTGACTTTAGTCCGCCTGCCTGCTGCGCTCTGTGGTGGATCTGCAGCGCGTGATAGATGTGCCATGTTGCCCCCGTGTCAGCCTCTGCTGCACATTTAGCCGCGTCTCAACCGGATGCCACCAATTAATGGCTCTCGGCGCTCATTTCCTATTACACACACACACACAACACACACACACACACACACACACACACACACACACACACACACACAGTGAGATGTTTTTCTTCACCTCACGTAGCCCCGCGCTGTGCGTAAACAGTGCGTAAAAGGTGCATTATAGTAAGCGAATATAAAAATAAAAGACATGTGAGACAGAACTGAAACTGAAATGTTAAAATTAAATGAAATAATAATACATTAAAAGAGGATAATATACACAGCATGAATTACAATGATTAAAATAACAAAATATACAATACTATAAGATAAATAGACTGATAAAATATTATAACACACGAGCAAAACCACCAGAACAAATGACAGATTTATTTGTTTATCTGTGAAATTTGATCCCCATTAGTTGCTATAGTAATTACTCTTCCACACATAAAAATACACACAGCATACAAACAGATACAGACACAATCAAATAAATCATACAAACACATAAACATTACACTAAACCAAAAGCCATACACCCACCCAGCACACCTTAAATAACTCACCAGTCTCAAACCCAATTAAATCAGATGTGTTATAGTCCAGGTGCGATATCCCAAGTAATAAAATAAAATAAAATAAACCAATAAAACAGATCAAGAAAATAAAGTGAATGTA
>NW_024615151.1:0-3571 GCF_008729295.1 Plectropomus leopardus
TAATTAAACCTGCTTGTAAAAATCAAATCAGAATAGAATACATAGAATAGAATACATGTGATGCATCTTCACATGGATAAACTCCACTTGATAATATTACTAAAAGTAAAATTAAAAAACTGGATAAAAATTTTGTGCACATAATACACATAAAATGGAAAATAAAATAAACACAATATATCCCACTGACATTACTGAGAAAATAGGCATAAAAATCGAGTATAAAATGCATAAAATGAAGGAAAAGACAACATCCTCAGATGAATCCTCCGATAAAGCAGCTGCAGACGATCTGAGTGTTCGTGAAGGCGAGCGAGAAACATCCGAGTCAGTGATGTAACTTTGTCCATGAAGAGCTTTTCTGTTCGGAGGAGGACCTTAAAATCAGCTCAGACTGGCCTGACGTTTGTCTCCTCTCGGTTCTGGTTAACAGCCGAGCTGCAGAGTTTCGGATCAGCCGAAGTCTCTCAGAGGATTTTTCTGTAACCCTGTAAAAATAACGCCGCAGTGATCGAGTCGGCTTGAAACAAAGGCATGAATCAGTTTTTCTGCGACTTTTTGATTTATAATCGGCCGCACTCTGATTCGAGGATTATACCGAGACTCGTGACCTCAGATTTAATCCTGGGAGTCAAATTCCCCAGATTATTCAAAAGCATTTCTCTTTCTGTTTTAGGGCTGACTCTTAGGATCTCGGTTTTTTCCTTGTTTAACTTGGCTTTAACTTCACTTATTGCCGACAGCAGACAGTTTTGTTTAACTGCAGCTCTAAACTGAAGCTTAATCCAGGACTTCTTACCCATTTAGGTGAGACTTTTTCCCTCCGTGTTCGTGCGTTTGTGACGTTGCGTCGGCGCCTCGTGCTGTAAAGTCAGCGTGTCGTCAGCGTTCGTATTCTGGCTGCTGCAGAGTTCACAGTTCGCTGCAGCTAACAGCGCTCGTCATGTCGTGTTTTCTTTGTTAACACAAGCTGAAGAGAATTTAAGCTTTTCTTTTCCAACATTAAATCTGTCAGTAAAATCCCTCGCTGTGAACTCTGAGAGACGACAGGGCGTTACAGACGCTCTGTGGTGGACACATTCAGTCATGTGACCGCGCTGATTTTGTCGATAGCCTAACGTTAGCTTTGTACTTCTTCGGATAAACTTTAGGCTTCAAAAACCGTGAAAGTGGAGTTCATTTGTGAAGATTATCTTACTGAACAAAACATGAAAGTACCATAAATGTTTGTTTACCACAGAGCTGTTTTTCTGCAAAAATTCAAAATCCAATGGAAAAATCCCATCGGCCTTTTGAGGGGGGAACCAGGACAGCGTTAGCTACGGAGCTAAACGTGTGTGACGCAACTTCCTGTTGTTGTTTGCAGGAGATCGGAGGAATCAACGACATCCTGAAGAACGTCCTCCTCATCTTCCCTCACTTCTGTCTCGGACGAGGACTCATCGACATGGTGAAGAACCAGGCGATGGCCGACGCCCTCGAGAGATTCGGTAACTAACACACACACACACACACACACACACACACACGTTCCCGGCTGCTGATGTGTGATGGTCGTGTGTGTGTTTCAGGTGAGAACCGTTTCCGCTCCCCTCTGGAGTGGGACATGGTGGGAAAGAACCTGTTCGCCATGGCGGTCGAGGGAGTCGTGTTCTTCATCATCACCGTCCTCATCCAGTACAGGTTCTGCATCAAGCCCAGGTACACACACACTCACACACACACACACACACACACACACACTCACTCACACATACACACTCACACACACACTCTCACATTCTCACACACACACGCGCGCGCGCGCGTGCTCGTTGTTAAAATCCGACCTGCTGGGTGTTGGAAGCTGCTGTGATGTGTCGGTCTGTCCACTGGGGGGCAGCACAATAAAATGTTCACTGTTAAAAAATGTGTAGAACATATAACTTGCCCCCTTCAAAATAAAGGTCTGGAGCTAAACCATGCAGCACAGATTTTTAACGCTCATGTTCAGGATTTAGCACATCATCGTGCGCAGTACTACGTGTACACGCTTTTGCTGCGTGTACACAGTACATCGACACGAGCTCAGCTTGTGTCCGTCTGTCATCAGGTCGACCAGTAAACTCACCAAACTGGGGCCACTGGGAGAGGAGGACGAGGACGTGGCCCGTGAGAGACAGAGGATCGTCCACGGCCTCGGACACGGAGACATCCTGGAGCTCCGGCAGCTCACAAAGGTACGCTTAATACACTAAATACACACAAAATACGTACTGCATACACATTCTATACACACTTAATGCACTTACACACCATGTTTTGGATTATCGAGAGCAGTTTAAGGAAACTGACATCCCGAATACACACTGATAGACACACGTTCTGTCCTGACATGTTGTTTGTCCACACGTCTCTGATCTGACTCAACGTGTCCTGCAGGTTTTCAAGAGGAAACAGAAGCCGGCGGTGGATCGGCTGTGTGTCGGGATTCCACCTGGAGAGGTGAGACTCATCACACTCATCACACTCAGACTCATCACACTAATCACACTCATCACACTAATCACACTAATCACACTAATCACACTCATTACACTCATCAGACTCATCACACTAATCACACTAATCACACTCATCACACTCATCAGACTCATCACACTAATCGCACTCATCACACTCATCAGACTCATCACACTAATCACACTAATCACACTCATCAGACTCACCACACTCATCACACTCATCAGACTCATCACACTCATCAGACTCATCAGACTCATCACACTAATCACACTAATCACACTCATCAGACTCATCACACTAATCACACTCATCAGACTCATCACACTAATCACACTCATCAGACTCATCAGACTCATCACACTAATCACACTCATCACACTAATCACACTCATCACACTCATCACACTCATCAGACTCATCACACTGATCACACTCATCAGACTCGTCACACTAATCATACTCATCACACTAATCACACTCATCACACTCATCAGACTCATCACACTCATCACACTCATCACATTTGCCATCCATCACATTTATCACCTGTCACATTCATCACACTCATCAAAATGATCACATTCATCACTCATCAGACTCATCACTCAACTCAGCTGTTAAACTCATCACACTCATCAAACTTGTGCAATAATTTCCATTTTGAATAAATAAAACGTCTCTAATAAACATGAACTTTGTATGTCAGTGTTTCGGTCTGCTCGGCGTGAATGGTGCCGGAAAGACGACAACCTTTAAGATGCTGACAGGAGACACGCTGGTGACCAGCGGAGAGGCCTTCCTGGCCGGTAAGAGGTGAGGTCAAAGGTCACAGAGTGTGTGACATCAGCTGCAGGAGGTTTTAGTGTTGAGGAGCTGATGCAGACCTGCTGTTTGTTTGTTTGTTTGTTTGTTTGTGCAGCTAAAAACAGACGCTTACACTTAAACCTGAATATCCTAAATAAATTGCTAACTTGTGTTTTCTCTGAATGTTTCTGAAGATTTAGAAATTTAAATTTTTCTGACACAAAGAAATATCTGCTGGTTAATCTCTGAAACCTTCAGTGAA
>NW_024615152.1:0-1421 GCF_008729295.1 Plectropomus leopardus
AATTTCATACACACTTTGTTTTCATAACATAATATGCCACTGGCAAAACAGACTGGAGTAGATCCTGAAATTACACCTACTGTATTTTGAATCAGGAATTGATTTTGAATCGGAAATCGCTTTGAATTGAGAATCGATTCTGAATCAAATCGTAACCCCAAGAATCAAAATTGAATCGAATCGTGAGATACTGAGAGATTCACACCCCTTGTGAAAAACATCAGCTGTGATTCTTTTACTGCACTGGAATTAGGCACAGCCCCTCTTCTCACTCTCATTTGCTCTAGATGATGTCCACAATTTGATCAGCTAGACACTGATGCCATAGGTGAGCTTCCAGCACATAAAGGATACCTCACAGATTTTTAAATACTTTAGTATCAAAACAGTGTGTGTGGGAGTTTAAATGAACTGTGGTAAACTTCCCCTCATCTTACCCGTTCAGACTTTGCTGCTCATTTTCCAGCAAGAGTCTGTTAAAAGAAGGGAACGCAGCCAGCTGCCATATTTTTGTACATCACCCACTAGTGGGGGCATTTATTGATCTGCTGCAGTGCAATGCATTCTGGTAGTTGTAGGTTTTCTACCTCTTGAGCAAAAGCAAATACTGCTGTCTTTCCTCTGGACATGTAGCTCTATTTTATTAAGTATTTGCATTTTTTGTGCTGCATAGATGACTCGTTTTTCTGTAAAAACATTTGTATAGCAGTGAAATACCTCTTTGAATTCGTCAACATGAGTATGTGCTCATATTGTTAAAACATCACCATGTGCTGCAGACTTGAGGAGGTACAATAGCGTGTTTTGTGTTTCCAGGGTCATGTGAAGCTGTCTGACTTTGGTCTGTGCACGGGGCTGAAGAGGGCTCACCGCACCGAGTTCTACAAGAACCTGAACCACAGCCTGCCCAGTGACCTCAGTAAGCAAAGTCAGGCAACCCCTTCCATTTATTTCGTTTAGATCTTGCATGACACTCACAATTATACATGTCAAATGACTCATTTCATTACCATTTTTACATACTGTACATACATAGCAAGAATGATCACATATTACTGAAGCCTGTATGAGAGATATGTGTGTTTCATCAGTAGCGTAACCGTTCTCTTCATGTCTCCACAGCCTTCCAGAACATGAACTCCAAGAGAAAAGCAGAGACCTGGAAGAGGAACAGGAGGCAGCTGGTACGCCTGGACACACATGTCATTTCTCTTTGACAGCAGTTTAATTATGTATGGGACATATGAATGAGTACAGCACAAATTTTACTCTCACCAGAGACCGAAATATTTTGCCCCAAAAGTTTAGAGTGTCCAAGGGCTTGGAACATTATGATGAAAGTAGATGATGGCCAGTTTTGTTGCTAAATGTAAACACATTTGACCACTGGAGAAATTATAAAAACGGTCAAAAACCCCTCC
>NW_024615154.1:0-2399 GCF_008729295.1 Plectropomus leopardus
TCTCATTTGGACTCAATGTTTCTGCACGTGGACTCAGTGTCTCTGCGGTCTCATGTGGACTTGCTCAGTGTCAGATTGTAGATTTCTTTTGAAACTCTCAGTCCGCCTTAAATAAACTACCTGAGGACACTGAGAGACACCGGAGCTGAGAGGGACACAAAGCGTCTTCACTGTAACTTAATAACAGCAGTAAGACAAAGTCCGTCTCTCCCAGTAAACACAACAATGGAGTCGCTAATGTCCTCACGTGTCAGTACATTTACTGCTGTTATAAGTATTTTTATTATTATTATTATTATTAGTCGTAGTAGTAGTAGTAGTAGTAGTAGTAGTATTAGTAGTAGTAGTAGTAGTTGATTTACACTGTAAGTGTTTGTATTTTTCAGGGTTTTTTTAATCTCACGATGTCAGTACATGAAAATTCAAATTATTCGGATCTGTCCCTTTAACCCTTTAAGCACTGCTTCAACATCGGCTTTTTTGTGCTGCTCTCAGGTGTCTTTCACAACACCTGACAATTTAAAAATGAACACGGGAAAAATAATATGACGGAACTTATCCAGAAATGTCCTGCAAACTTAAAAAAGTCCAGACATCCAAGTCTTGAGATCAAATTTCCCCTTTTTTTCAAACACTTTATTTTGCTTATTTTCACGTATTTTTTAAAGTAACTTTTTACTTATTTCTTGTTATTTTTCTGTCATGTCTTGTTAAGTTGCTCATCGCCCTCTTCCCGTATTTTTGAAATGAAATCGAGCCAATTTGTGCTGGTATCAAAGGGTCGAACACCGAGCATCAGTTTTTGCTGTTATTGAAAATGTAATCATATCATAATAATAACAGTTATAATAATAACAGCAACAAAAATAATAACAGAGATTACCTCCTTTGCTTTGTTGAACCAGGTCCTGATTGTATTCATGGCAGCCTGAAGCCTCTCCTGCGTCCTCCTCTGCATGTGTTAACAGTCTGAGGGTTCACCTGTGCAGGTAACGGCTGCAGCACACAGGAGGCGGGCGTTTCTGTCATTCACGGCTCAGGTGATAATACTTCAGTACATTTTACTAAGGAGATATTTTAAATTTAGGACTTACACATAGTAGTTTTACACAAGGTTTTGTTAATAAACTAACAACAACAACAACAGCAACTTTATATAAAGAACACTTTTCTACACCAAAAATATGCCAAAATAAGTTAATAAAACACTAAAAGATAAATCAGTAAAACATGATACAATTAGACAGTAACAAGCTAATAATTCAATAATTTGGAAACTAAAATAGAAAAAGATAATATATAAATCAATAAAACAAACTAAGAGGATAAAATAAAATTCAGTTAAAAGCCAAACTATAAAGGTAGGTCCTGAGTTTGCTTTTAAAAATATTAACATTATGTAGAAATACAGAGTTATAATGATATGAAATATAAAAGTTTTTTTAATACAAACGAAATGTAAATGGATAATGTGGTGCATTTTATTTTCTAAATATCAAAACAATGGTTGATGAAAGTGCGTCAGATTTGGTCTGTGGGTCCCGCCGGTGAACAGCAGGGGGCGGAAACGATCCTAAACTGTCATCTCCAGCCTCAACTGTGCTGACCAGCTTCCGGTACAGACGAAGAAGAAGCGGCTGCCCAAACAGGCGGTGGACGGTAACCTGAAGCTAACGTTAGCATCCTCTGTTCGGCGGCGACAAATAAATCCTTTTATTTTGGTATTTTAACGTTTTAATGTGTAAACGTTAACGAGCCACCAAGCGCGAGCTGCTAACTGGAGGGAAACCACGGTGACGGTGAGTGGAGCTGCTAACGGCTAGCTGACTGCTAGCTAACTGCTAACCGGTGTTGTGTTGAAATGTGTTTCTTTTCGAAACTTTGATTTTCGCTTTTTAACATCGACCATCGCCGAAACCGAAACAATCAAATATCTTCGGATTTTTAGTGTCACCGACTGAAACTTTACCTGCACGACGTTTTAAAACAGATTTAAATGAACGTCGAAGCTCAGAGATTAGCGCGAGAGGAGACGTTTCTGAAAGGGAACCAAATTTAACACAACACCTGCTGCAGTCTGACCGTAGACCGTATACCTGGATTATACACACACCGTATACCTGGATTATACACACACGGTATACCTGGATTATACACACGCCGTATACCTGGATTATACACACGCCGTATACCTGGATTATACACACGCCGGATACCTGGATTATATATAAACTGTATGTATGGATTGTAAACAGTCTGTGATCTGACCCATGAATTTACTGGTGTCGTTGCCTGCTCACAAACCTGAACACTTAACCCTTTAGGGACTGTTTTGGCTCATTTTAGTCTCTTTTCTTCTTCCTGTTGTGATAACTGTGTGTGTGTTGATGCATGTGTCC
>NW_024615155.1:0-2374 GCF_008729295.1 Plectropomus leopardus
ATTAGTATTATTATGACTCATTATAACAGCAAAATGTACCATAATTATTATCATTATGATTATTAAAACTGTAACAGAGAAGAAATACAATCCTGACCTCATCATGGAAATATACTGTAAATATGTATTTGTTTAATGTTGAAACTATATTAAAGTTATATTGACAGATGATATCACTTCAATTAAAAACTTGTTTTTAGTTATTCAGTTTATTTTTTACTTTTAGTCATTTTGCAAATTTTTTGTTATATAAATTCAGTTTGTTATTCAGTTATAAAATATTAAAAACGAACCAGATGATTCACGTCATCAAAGAGTGTCTCACTCATCTTCATATAACGACATTTTATATACATACATATGTATGTCTGTGTGTATATATACACATATACTGTATGTATATATAAATGTATATGTGTGTGTGTTTATATACGCACATATATATATACACGTATACTGTATGTATATATAAATATGTGTGTGTGTGTGTGTGTGTGTGTGTGCGCGCGTGTGTGCGTGTGTTAAGGTACCTTGTGGCTCCAGGTTTGACCCCCAGCATGTCCCATGAGTCTTTGCTGTTGCGGATGCGTCGGATGGTGTCGGCCTGCTCTTTGGTGAAACCCACGCTGACCTCGGACACGGGCCGCTTCCCGCCATTCTCGCACATGTCAGTGATGGAGGAGAAGAAGGCCTGGAGACAGAGCACACGCATCGAGCACACGCATCGAGCACACGCATCAAGCACACGCATCGAGCACACGCCCTAAGCTCGATGCGGGACCAGTGACCAGTAAACTGTGAGCTCGGAGTGCCGCCTACCTGGAACATTTCATTGATGCCCTCGCCGCTCTGCGCTGATGTCTCAAAGTAATGAAAGCCTCGGGACTCCGCCCACAGACGCCCCTCCCCCTCGTCCACCACGCGTCGCTTCGTCAGGTCCACCTGAGAGGACGGTCACACACACACACACACACACACACACACACAACCGTTTACCTGCCAACGCTCTGTTGCTTGACCTCTGTAAGCGCTCTGATTGGTGGATCTCACCTTGTTGGCGCAGACGACAAACACGATGCTGTCCATGTTGGCCTGAGAGCCCATTTCCTGTTTCATCTCTCCGAGCCAGCTGTCGAGGGCGTCGAAGCTCTCGCGGAGGCCGACGTCGTACACCAGCAGCACGCCCTGACTGTCTTTATAGAACTCGTTACGCACCTGAACACAACCACAGAAGAAGAGCTCAGTGGACCATGCCTCCAAACTTTAAAATATTTTTTTTTCAAACATTTAACATTCACACTCACATGATGCGTTTAAAATCCAACCATAATTTCTGTTTTAGTTTCTGTCTGGAATAAAAGGTGGGATTTTGGCAATTTTTTTCTTAGAAAACATGCATTTCAAGAATCTAAGAAAAAAAAAACGTGCCTTCAAAATCCATTTTCTTAAAAAAAAAAAACAACAACAACAACTACATTCTTGATAAAAAATTGCCAAAAATTAAATCACAAAATATTGAGTTCGACAAAAAACATTTTTTATTTAAAATTATTTTTCTTAAAAACAAAATCTCCACAAAAAATTAAGTTTTCCGTAGAAATAGCCAGAAATCAATAAAGTGACTGACCTCGTAGAAGAACGGATGGCCGGCCATGTCGAAGATGTTCACTTTGATTTCTCTGTCGCGGACCTGAACTCTGAAGAGGAACACGTAAACAACACGTAAACAACACGTAAACAACACGTAAACAACAAAATGTCAAAAAAACAACAGCAGGTCAGCAACCGTAACCGGAGAAAGCGTGCAGGAGAAAACGTGCAGGAGAAAACGTGCAGGAGAAAATGTGCATGAGAAAAACTGCAGGAGAAAACGTGCAGGAGAAAACGTGCAGGAGAAAAGCTGCAGGAGAAAACGTGCATGAGAAAACGTGCAGGAGAAAAGATACAGGAGAAAACGTGCATAAGAAAACGTGCATGAGAAAACATGCATGAGAAAACGTGCATGAGAAAAACTGCAGGAGAAAACGTGCAGGAGAAAACATGCATGAGAAAACGTGCAGGAGAAAAGCTGCAGGAGAAAACGCGCAGGAGAAAAGCTGCAGGAGAGAAGGCGCAGTGACGGGAGATGAGAGCTCACTTGGTGACGCCGTAGTCGATGCCGATCGTAGCCAGGTATTTGGGGACGAACCTCTTCTCGCAGTAACGTTTGATGATGCAGCTCTAAAACATCAATCAGACGCAGAAACCATCACACTCCAGAGTTACAGCCAGTTAGAGATCACTGAAGCTGACACACCTGCCAACTGGAAAACAAGAAAAACTATGGAAAAACTACATATAACTATCATGATTACAATCAATTAATATTTAATTA
>NW_024615156.1:0-1000 GCF_008729295.1 Plectropomus leopardus
TTTTTCACTAATTCCTTGATATTTTTTGGCCAGTGCTTCTGAAGCTGCTAATTGTCTTCTTCTCAAGGTTTTGAAAAAAAAAAAAAGCCAATTTGCACAGGTTTCAAATGGTTAAGTACATTAAGGTCATTTCTGTGTTTTTTAAAATCTCTTTCAAAAACATGGGGGAAAAACTGACTTGGAAAAAATGTTCTACAAATTGCAAGAAAACTGTGAAAAACCATCTAGTGAAGAAGAAAAAGAAAAAATCTAATTATCAAAATTACACATTTGAACTTATCTTGCATAATTATTATACGTTTTCTTCCGGGTCATCTACTTTTTTATTATCTTTTTCTATCTTTTCCTCTTTTAAAAAAAAAATATTTTCAGGTAATATAATGTTCTTGTACTTTTTCCTCATCTCTTGCTTATACTAAGATCATGTCATCTTTCACTTCTTCCCATGTTTTTAAAGAAGAAATTAAGTCACTTTTCTCAGATTTCAAGGGGTTAAAGACGACCTGTTGTATCACACACGCCCATCTACACCTCCTCCAGAGTTCATGTGGCTGCACATCGCTCCGTTATCTTCACGCAGCTTCGGGCAGGAGCGGGGATGTTAAGCCCCCTGCTTCGACCCTGTTATTCGGCTCTGCGTTATTACAGTGTGTGCCATCCAAAGATGTTGTGAGAAGATTTTTTTTTTCAAATCAAGCAGGATAGAGACAATGAATGAATCACAAGGATTTGAGAACGCCTCCCACACATAGCCAGCTGTCAAGAGAAGAGAAAACCAGAGAGGGGGGGGGCAAAAAAAAAAATCACTTATCCGTGGTCTGAGCCACTGGGTCTGTAGGGTTAATCCGCATGCGGGCCCATCAGTTGTGCTTTTACTGAGTGACGTCACAGCTCAGGGATTGGCTGCTGCCGCGGAGACACGATGGGGGGGGGGGGGGGAGGGGAGCGGCATTTGCTTAATTCTGTTATGTAAAGAAGTATGATAATACATTTCTGCTGT
>NW_024615157.1:0-1525 GCF_008729295.1 Plectropomus leopardus
GTATTGAGTTTTGGGGTTTTTAGTATTTCTAACAGTATTGAGTTTTGTGGATTTTTTTGTGTTCTCTGATTTTACTTTGTTACTTTTACTTCAGCTATATTTTTACTACAGTATTTTTGCTGTGACAGAGTATTTCCACAGTGTGGTTGTAGTACTTATACTGCAGTAAAGGATCTGAATACTAGACGATGTCATTTGTTGATGACATCATACGGTCTGTCTGTCTCCAGGCAGCCGTCCCCGTCTCGCTGTCCGGCTCGGAGCGTCCTCCCAGCAGAGTGCACCAGTATACCAGTAACATGTCCTCCATCGCCGTCCACTCCCTCCTGCTCACCCCCTCCTCACCTCCCCCCACCTCCTCCTGCTCCTCCCCACCGCTCTCCTTCCCTCCCGCCTCTGCCATTACCATGGAGACCAGGCCACGCATGGACAGCCTCAAGGTGGGTATGGTCTCCAACTGACGCATCAAAGCTGACAGCAGTTTGGATGGCTGACTGACTCTGATTGGTGTACAGGTGAAGGTGAAGCTGAAGCCCCGCCCCCGGGCGGTGTCAGGTGTGGAGGACTCGACACTGTCTCGTCACGGGAAGAGGATGAAGAACTGCCGCTGGACGCGCTGGAGCTGCAGCGTCACACTGAGCAGGTTAGCCTGTTAGCATCACACTGATCAGGTTAGCCTGTTAGCATCACTCTGATCAGGTTAGCCTGTTAGCATCACTCTGATCAGGTTAGCCTGTTAGCATCACTCTGAGCAGGTTAGCCTGTTAGCATCACTCCGAGCAGGTTAGCCTGTTAGCATCACTCCGATCAGGTTAGCCTGTTAGCATCACTCCGAGCAGGTTAGCCTGTTAGCATCACTCTGAGCAGGTTAGCCTGTTAGCATCACTCTGAGCAGGTTAGCCTGTTAGCATTGTTCTGTATGTCTGTTTTTTTTACCCAGGGGCCCTTGCATCCCTAATGAGGCTGTTGCCATGCCAACAGAGGAGGAAGTGGATGCGCTGTTGAAGAAGTTTGGGTCGTGTCTCCGTCCTGATCCGTCCCCCAAAGACCTGCGGAGGTGCTGCTTTTGTAACCAGCAGGGGGACGGACGCACAGACGGACCAGCCAGACTGCTGAACCTGGACCTGGACCTGTGGGTGAGTCTCCGCAGATCATAGTCCAGACCTGCAGAGCGTAGTCTGGACCTGGTTCAGCCCGTAACCTCTGCGTGTGTCTTAGGTCCACCTGAACTGCGCCCTGTGGTCCAGCGAGGTGTACGAGACTCAGGCGGGCGCTCTGATCAACGTGGAGCTGGCTCTGAGGCGGAGCCTGACTCTGCGCTGCGCTCACTGCCAGAAGACCGGCGCCACGAGCGGCTGCAACCGCCTCCGCTGCACCAACACCTACCACTTCACCTGTGCCCTGCAGGCGCACTGCACCTTCTTCAAGGTACTGAGAGAGATACACACTCTGAGATACACACTGAGATACACACTGAGAGAGATACACACTCTGAGATACACACTGAGATACACACTGAGAGAGA
>NW_024615158.1:0-1302 GCF_008729295.1 Plectropomus leopardus
GTGTTTTGACTATATACTGACTATACCCTGTCATTTCTGTAGAGTAGTAACATATTGATAGTCAGAGGGTAACTGCTTTCTATTTAAAGACCTTCAGATGAACATTATTTTTTCAGGTCACCAGAACACAAACTCACCAAACCCATTTTTGTTGATGTTTTTTGTGAGTAAAAAATACATTTAGTGCAGCCACAATAAGGTTTAGTTGTTTTTTTTTGTTACAGTGTTACATAACAAAATAATATAATGTAGCATAACATAATTGTCTCATAAATAGAATTTCACTGGACAAGAAATTAGATTTTCAGTTGAATTACAGTATTTACCAAGGTTTTGTTATTTGGAACTTATTTATCTACACAGTAAAAGCAGTTGCTAAATAACACTGGTTAAATGGGCCACAGAAACAGAAGACTGTGTCACAGAGTAACATTTTATTTCCTTTGCCTGAGAGCAGCATATGAATCGGGTGGAGAGGATCCTGTCAAACTTGCAATGTGAATGGGACAGTAAACATTAAAGTCTGTTTTCAGTGTTTTTGTTTTGAAAAATTACTTAAGACTCTGTGTGGCTGCAGTGAGAACTCTGTAACATCTCTGATTCATGTGGTCTTCTCTCCCTCCCACTAGGCTTGGTGTCTTTGGTTACAGTGGGGCACTGCAATAAAATAAAAGTGAGAGTAACTGTAAAACTTGTATAGCTATTTCAATCATTGCAGGTGCACAATAGCTGTGGTCAGTCTAGCACCAGGTGTTGTATGTGCAGATAAGCAGCACATAAAGTCAAGAAATCAAAAAACGTTGAACCTCTACCCTGTAAGACCCTATGTTGCTTTTGCCCAATTGTTGCACAAAGAGGCTTTGAACAAGTAGAATGGATTTTTTTTTTTTTGTAATGAAAGTATGCCAGTGACATCTTCAGTGCCATCTTAAACACAGCTGTAACTGTGTGAATTTAGGTCCTCTGGCAATTTGAATAGGCTTTCATGATATTTACTTTTTATCATTTATTCTATTATCGATATATCCCTTTGTATGTTGAGAGCACGTAAGGTACATGATGCACCAAAGCAGTGCGGCCTGATATGCTCCTGTACATGTATAAAGTGCATACAATATGTCCACTGAGATAAGGCAGATTAGTGTCAATTCCATGGAACTAGCATGGAACCAGTCCAGGGCATAAAACTTGATCAGAGAGAGGCATCAGGTCACGGCCTGATGAAGCCAATAGGACCACATCATCTGCAAAAAGCAGGGACCCAATCCTGAGGTCACCAAACCGGACCCCCTCAACACCTTG
>NW_024615159.1:0-1748 GCF_008729295.1 Plectropomus leopardus
AGAGCCTGAACCAGAAGCTGTGTGGCCTGTTGGGTCAGGAAGGGTCTGATCTTCCTGATGTTGTAGAGGGCATGCTGCTGCAGGTGATAGTTCACCAACAGTTTGTATAATTGTCATACAATTTAATAATAATGCCAGGTATCCTTTTTCTTAATAAGTTTGTCAAAACTGCCAAAAAATATTTTTTCCACCTTCAAAATCCTTTGTTAAATTTAGGCATTAATCAAGATATTTGATTAGGTGAGTGGTGGCTGGTCAGTATAGTAGCCCTACAGCAAATCTTGCCAAAAAAAAAAAAAAAACAAAAAACGTATTTATTTTCACTTTTACTTTCATTACAAGCAATGTTAGGGATTTTTACCCAATAAGAAATTTTATAGATTGGGTGTTGAGAATTCAAATTCATTCAGGCATCCAGATTTTACTTTTACTGCATTTAATGGGAAATGATCGTGCAGAGCATAAACATAGGCTGGTATGTACACATTTGTGTAGAACAACGAAACACACTATAATGTAACCAAACAACCAGACCCAACATTTGCAAACAGGTCCTCTATTTAACATGCAAGCCACTTATATCCATGCAAACACGGCCATTTTATCCTGACTCTCTTTCCTCCCTATTATTCAGTTGTGAATTTTACCTGACTTTGCGTGAGGTGTGTGTTGGGGGATTATTAAGTAGATATCGATTGTGATTTGATTAAACTCTTGCTAATTTGCTGCAAACCAGCAAGACATTTAATCAAATAAAAATCAATAGCGTCTTAAGAGCCCTTGGTACATCCCTGGAATGGGAGACTACAGTGGAGGTGTTATAAATTACTGGTCGGAGTGATGCAGCCGATAGGATAATGTTGGAGGAGAGAGAAATGGACAGAGACAGAGAGAGGGAGAGAGAGGGGAGGGTTCCAGAGGATATGTCACTCTTACAGCGTGGAGGGAGGATGGATTTGTGCTCAGTGGGGAACAACTGGCCTTGGTGTTTCAATTTCAGCGTGAGGAATTAACTGCTCTTGAGGAGAATTATTCTTTTCTATCGTTATCTGTATTCTTCTTTTCAACATAAAACAAAATAAAAAACTTTATAGGTACACCTGTTCAACTGCTCATTAAAACTGAACATCAGAATGGGGAAGAAAGGGGATTTAAGTGAATTTGAACATGGCGTGGTTGTTGGTGCAATATGAACTGATATTAGTATTTCAGCAACAAAACCCCCCAAGACCCATACATCTTGGCAGCCTGAATTAAAGATTTTGTTGCACAACTTCTACTCATATATCTGAACATTGTAAAAGATTTCATTTTTGGACTGAGCTGTTGATAGAGATAACAAATCACTGTCCTTGGATCATGGCTGCCCATCCCTATTCATATGTGGTGATGGCCCTAATTAAGGGCCATTAAAAGGTACATTGTTATGGCACTTACAATGTTTGAAACTAACATATTGCAATGCAGAGCAGGCAGAACAAATGCAGGAGATGTCAGGAACTCAAAAAGATCACTCTTTAACCAAAGGAACAGCAACTGAACATCACATGACCATAACAAGGATAAAACAAAGACTGAAGTGAAAACCCGGACAATACAAACTGGACTGATGAGGGGATGAAGTGCAGGTGGAGAAAAAGGGCTGAGAAGCCTAGGTAAGGGGAAGGCTGATGTAGGGCAGGTGTGCAGATGAGTCAGTGAGAGAGAGAGAGAGAGAGAGAGAGAGAGAGAGAGAGAGAGAGGCAGCA
>NW_024615160.1:0-1970 GCF_008729295.1 Plectropomus leopardus
CCTCATGAAATAGCATGTTGAAAAAATGACCAAAGAAGCAAGGCTATAGTATGGAGAAAATGTCAAAATTTGACATGTCCCAAAAACAGCTGAAAAACACTTAGTATAGCATGTAGAGGCATGTTATACAATACTGTGATGATAAAACATTCAAAAACAGCCAAAAAAAAACCAAAACAGCATGTTGAAAAATTGACCTAAGAAGCAAGGCTATAGTATGGCGAAAATGTCAAAATTTGACATGTCCCAAAAACAGCTTAAAACCACTTAGTATAGCATGTAGAGGCATGTTATAACATACAGTGTAGAAAAAACATCCCAAAACGGCCCAAAACTTCATGAAATAGCATGTTGAAAAATGACCAAAGAAGCAAGGCTATAGTATGGCGAAAATGTCAAAAATTGACATTTCCAAAAAATAGCTGAAAAACACTTAGTATAGCATGTAGAGGCATGTTATACAATACTGTGTTAATAAAGAATCTTAAAACGGTCAAAAAACCTCAAATGTAGCATGTTGAAAAAATGACCAAAGAAGCAAGTAGAGCTGGGCGATAAATCGATTTCATCGATTAATTCGTATTTGTACTTAATGTCGATTTGTTTCAATGAAAATCGACTTTCTCATCAACACCCGCAACCAACACCTGCCTGCTGGGCTCCCGTAGTTCAGAGTGAGTCCCGAAAAAAACTTAGTATAGCATGTAGAGGCATGTTATACCATACAGTGTTGATACAACTTTGAAAAACTGCCAAAAAAAAACCCCAAAATAGCATGTTGAAAAAATGACCAAAGAAGCAAGGCTATAGTATGGCAAAAATGTCAAAATTTGACATGTCCCAAAAAAAGATGAAAACCACCGAGTATAGCATGTAGATGCATGTTATATAATACAGTGTTGAAAAAACATCCCAAAACGGCACAAAACCTCATAAAATAGCATGTTGAGAAAAAGACCAAAGAAGCAAGGCTATAGTATGGCGAAAATGTCAAAATTTGATATGTCCCAAAAACAGCTGAAAAACACTTACTATAGTTTGTAGAGGCATGTTATACAATACTGTGTTGATAAAACTTTTTAAAAAAACTGCCAAAAAATCCAAAAAATAGCATGTTGCAAAAAATGACCGAAGAAGTATGGTGAAAATGTCAAAATTTGACATGTCCCAAAAACAGCTGAAAACCACTTACTATAGCATGTAGAGGCATGTTATAACATACAGTGTTGATAAAACTTTAAAAAACGACCAAAAAATTCAAAAAATAGCATGTTGAAAAAATGACCAAAGAAGCAAGGCTATAGTATGGCAACAATGTCAAAATTGGACATGTCCCAAAAACAGCTGAAAACCACTTAGTATAGCATGTAGAGGCATGTTATACAATACTGTGTTGATAAAACTTTGAAAAACCTGCCAAAAAATCCAAAAAATAGCATGTTGCAAAAAATGACCAAAGAAGCAAGGCTATAGTATGGCGAAAATGTCAAAATTTGACATGTCCCAAAAACAGCTAAAAACCACTTAGTATAACGTGTAGAGGCATGGTATACCATACAGTGTTGATAAAGCATTCAAAAACGGCCAAAAAACCCCAGAAATAGCATGTTGAAAAAATGACCAAAGAAGCAAGGCTATAGTAAAGCGAAAATATCAAAATTTCACATGTCCCAAAAACAGCTGAAAACCACTTTGTATAGCATGTAGAGGCATGTTATATAATAGTGTTGAAAAAACATCCCAAAACAGCCCAAAACCTCATAACATAGCATGTTGAAAAAATGACCAAAGAAGCAAGGCTATAGTATGGCGAAAATGTCAAAATTTGACATGTCCCAAAAACGGCTTAAAACCACTTAGTATAGCATGTAGAGGCATGTTATATAATACAGTGTTGAAAAAACATCCGTAAACGGTCCAAAACCTCATAAAATAGCATGTTGAAAGAATGACCAAAAAAGCAAAATGTC
>NW_024615161.1:0-1244 GCF_008729295.1 Plectropomus leopardus
AGTTGCACAGCTCTTCTCCAACATGCCGTGATTTATTCTTCATGTTTTCAGCTATTTATGAAAAGACACGAAGGCTGCATCGTGTAATCAGAGTATTTACAAAACAACATGAGCCAAATATTCATTTCAAATCTCTAAAGAAGTAAGCAGGAAATCAAGAGCAGGACTCATCATCTTTAAACATTTTTGCTACAAGAAAATTAACTAAATACTTCATTGTAACATTGCATGAAGACAAAAAGCTGCAAATCACTTTGCATAATTCATTTTAGACAGGAAAAACACAAAAGAAAAAAACATTTTTTTCTGACACTTTTCAATCAATCAGTCAGAAAGTTTTGATTCACTGAGTCTCTGAGTGTAAAGAGTAAAAACCTGAAATTAAGACATAAAAAAGCTGAAATAACTCATCAGAAGAAATCTGACAAGCTAAAAATAATAAAGACAAAAGTTAAAAAATACCACATAACTAGAAAAAAGTATTTTATATAATGGATAGAGTATTTGTTTTATTGTGGTCTGATGAGACACAAGATGCTGCTAACCTGGTCTATAAATTACTTGATTTGTACCTGTACGAAGGTTTTAACCTGTATGATGTAACACAGTTTAAGTATTGAGTACATTTTGTCAGATTATTCTGATGAGATTTAGACAGACAGTGAAGTCCGAGTGAAATCTTCACAAACACAAACGTGTTTGAACATCACAGAGAAATCTAAGTTTGACACATTTTGATATCAGCAGTTTTAGCATCACCAGCCTTTCCAACACCTAAATATGGGAAGAGTTTCTCAGTGAAAGTGTCTCTGTGAGTGCAGATGTGAGTCGTGTCTTCAGGGTCGTAGAAGGACACCTTCCCCCTGTCATAGTCCAGCTGGACTCTGATCCTCTGGAGACTCTTCTTCACTCTGACAGTCTTACCAACAACATTAGTGTATTTTCCTCTGCGATGTAATAAACACCAGATTCCAGATTTTGGTTGAGCATAACTCTTTCCCTTCCTGTCAACTGACTCTTTAGCCAAACCTATATTCCAGTTAGGATGGTCTCCCACCTCCACGTCCCAGCTGTGTTTCCCTGAGCTGAAGCCCTCAGAGCCCAGAACAGAGGCAGAGTTTGTGTGTCTCTCTGGATTATCAGGAAGCTGCTGCTTTGTGTCTCCATTTCTCACACTGGTCAGATCATCAGACAGATAGAGCCAGCTGTTTGCAGTGTTTGGGTCCAGAATGACAGGACTGAAG
>NW_024615162.1:0-3712 GCF_008729295.1 Plectropomus leopardus
CCAAGTATTTTCCTTGTTTTTATGTGTTTATTTTTTTACATTTTGTTAGTTTGTTTGGGGTTTTTATGTGCTAATTTTCAGGTAATTTCTTGGTGTTTTTTTTCTTTTTCTTTTTTAAAATAAATTTCTCGCCCTGCCTTCTTCTCTTGTTTTTTAAATGGAAATGTCACAGGTAAAAAAAAAAAACTGTTGCAAAAAATTCTAGCAAAAAAATTATCTGCATCTAAATAATATCACAAATTAATGACTTTCATTAGTTTTAATTCTTGTGCTCTGAACACCACCTGAATCTCCATGTGAACCTTTCAGCCCTGACTCATCTCTGACTCATCACACACTGAGAGTGTGTGTGTGTGTGTGTGTGTGTGTGCGCGTGTGTGTGTGTGTTTCGTGTTTAGTTTGAACAGTGGCAGAAATGCAGCCTGCGTGTTGGGACAGATTCTCCCTGCAGCCTGCAGGTCGTCACTCAGGACACAAAGAGCTGAGCTGCAGCTTTTCAGCTCGATGAGGAAAACCTTTATTTGATCCCTCAACAGTGAACACAGAAACACATAAACAACAGAAACCACATGTCAAAACAAAACAGCGTCCTTAAAGTTCAGAGATAATGAGCTAAAATTCCAGCTAAAGTGGCTATCTTATCTTGTAAAAAAAACAAAAAAAAAACAGGCATGAAGGAAGATTATCCTGCAAAAGTTGTGAGTTATGTTATGTATGTGTGTATGTGTGTATGTGTTTATGTGTTTATGTGTATGTATGTGTTTATGTGTATGTATGTGTTTATGTGTGTACCGGAGCGAACTCCTTTCGTCTCTGTGTTTGTTCTTATCGCTCTTTTTTGTGTATTGTATTTTTTATTGCTAAGATTAATAGATAGATCAATACGTGTGTCCGGTAACTTGTGGTTTTTAATTTTATTCATTTCATTTACATTTTTTGTGTAATTTTTTATGGTGTTTCTTTTTATTTTGTTGACTCAAAGTAGTCATTCTCATTTGTCTCCTTCACACCAAAACATGTTTTATATCTCAAGTGTTAAATTGCAAACACTTTAAAATAAAAAGCAAATTTTTCGGCTCATTTGATTAAATGCCAACGTGAAGCTCTGGCGGCTGAGAGACAGGCGTGTTCGGGATGGAGGCAGCAACATGCTCATTTTAAACTAATTTTGTTTTTGGTTGTTTTTTTTCTTTTTACTAATTTCGTATTTCTTATTATGTTGCTCTTTAATTTTCTTGTACTTTTTACTTTTGTTGTTTTTGCAGATTTTTGGGTCATTTCTTCCTAATGATCAAAATTTTGATACAATTATTTTTTGACCTCTCAGTGGTTTGTCACCATCCTCGACCAAATCAGCTGAAGTTTTGGAGTTATGATCACTTTCATGAGACTCAGTTTGAATCAGAGCGACGGTTAGTGTCGCTGTAAGTGTCGGATAATCTAAAATATCTGAGTGTAGAGTCGGAGCCAGTGGAGCAGCAGCAGCTTTAGAAATAACGCGCAGAGCCGTTATTCTTCGGGAAACTCTTTGGGAAAGATTCACTCACATTTGCAGGATCCGATGTAGTCGATGTGCAGCTTGTGGCCCTTCTTGGTTCCCTCCAGGGCGCACTTGGTGGCGAAGAAGTGGCAGGAAGAGTCGTAGGTCTTGTTGTCGGTGCCGCAAACCTAAAAAAAGAAAAAAGATGAGTTCTCAAAGCTCTGAGCTTCTGCCTGATGAGAGTTCATAAAAAGCTGCGTTCACTATTCACACAGAATATATGAAATTCTACCTCACTTTTCACCAAATATCCCTGAACTCTGCTCCATAGCGTTTTTTAGATTTCATCTTAACCCTTTGAAACCTGAGCAAGTTGGCTTGAAGTCTTTCAAAATCATGGGAAGAAGATGATGAGCAACGGCAGAGGAAATTAACCAAAAATTTGCAAGAAATAGTAAAAAGTACCCAAAAAATTATCTGAAAATAAGTTTAAAAAAGTAAAAATAAATAAAATACAATAAATACAAAAGATGCTCAAAAGTTGAAATAATTCCGATACAAAAAGTAAACTAAGACTTTTTCCCTTGATTTTTAAACATTTTCTAAATCTACTAATTTCTTGCACTTTGTGGAACATTTCTGATCATCAGCTCATTGTCTTCTTCCATATTTCTGAAAGAATTCACACTAATTTGTTCAGGGTTCAAAGGTTTTAATACTTGGGAAAATTAAAAATGCGTCCAAGAAATGTGTTTGGACTCACATGCTCGAACTCGGCCTCGGCGGCGAGGCAGCTGGAGGGGTCCTGGCACACACACATGGGGGTGTTGCTGTCGTCGACCTCGCACACTTTGCCCTTCTTGCAGTGGTGGTTCAGGCAGGGGTCTGTGGACGAGCACACACAGAAGCATTACAAGTAATTTCTCAGGAAACGTTAATTTAACAGAGACTAAACGGACACCATGACCCGGTCCAGACACAATTACTTCACAGTCCCCCGCTGCCGTTTGTGTTTTTTACCAAAGAAAAATTTCATCATTCTGTGGGAAAGAATTAAAGCTGCAGCGTGGATCTTTTGTCTCCCCCTCCTGGCAGTGAGGAGGAATTATTGATGCATAATATATCTGCAGGTTAACTCCTAATCCCTCCTCTGTACGCACTTTCAAGTTTTTCGCAACATCCGCTGCTTTGTCACTAAGATCTCTTTCTTTAGAGCCCCTTTCACTCTGGCTCGTTGACGTAAAATGCATCACAAATTATAATTACAAAATATAAAATACGTGTTTATCTATTTGAAAAAAACTCATTTATTTCAAAAAACGTTTTTACACCCACAAGGTCACATTTCAGGCGATTTTAAAAAGCCATGTTTCATAAACCTGCAATGGAAACACTTTTTTTAGTCTTTTCTAAGTCACATGATGCTGCGAGGTCACATGATGCTGTGAGGTCACATGATGCTGTGTCTATGTGCTTGTCAGTAGGAACTGGCTCCCTCATGATGCAGCAGGAGCTACAAGAGCTGTTATTGCATCACATAGCATCCATCGCCATGGTTACAGGGATGTTATCACCAGAGGAGAAGTTGCACATCATCACTCAGTGGAAATGCAGTCGTCTCACAATTGTGTTTTATCCACATTTTGAAAATATCTCTTACGTTTTGTGCTAATCTGTAATGGAAACCTGCCTGTGGTGTGCAGCACCTCTCAGCGAAAATATTTTCACGTGTTCAGGCTTGAATGTAACAGACGTTCATTTATATGCAAAAGTCCTACACTCCAACTTTAATAAGTAAAATGACGACACAAATGGCCGCAGTTGATATTACAGTTAAAGACACAAATTAAGTGTAGGTTTTCGTGGTGATATTTTCTCCTTTTACAGCAGTAAAGCAGTAAATCTTTCTACACTGCAGCTCAGGCAGAACTGAGTATCTGAACACTTTGTACAGTCGGGCTGATTTCCTGCGGCGGCGCTGCTGTCGGCCGCAGGCTGCGGCTCAGTTCTACTTAAAGCTGGAACGTGTAATTACAGCCGTCTCCTCCGACAGTCTGTTATTACGGATGTTTGATTTGCCCGTCTGAGGCTTCACTAAATGCTGGAGCTCAGAGAGCGTCGCTGCAGGACGGACGAGAGAAACGCAGCTCAATCAAATGTTGGCGTGCGTCAGAGGAGGGCGATGTGTGAAATAAAGTCACTGAAACTCGGAAAGTCTGACAGATTTATGGA
>NW_024615163.1:0-5600 GCF_008729295.1 Plectropomus leopardus
TTGTGTGCTGTTTTCAACATATCATAGTAAGACAATTTTTACAACATATTATGCTAGGACTTTTTAAACAGTTGTTATGCCTTTGTGCAGGCGATAGAACCTTTAATTGTCTAAATTCTTCCACTTCTTCTCTCTGTCTGTCAGATCAATCTACATGTTAGGGAAAGACACCTGGGTGGAACGCTGGCCTACGTCTGCAGAGTGCTCCAGCACCCCCAGCCTTCAAGCTAAATGCAGGAGCCTTGAGGAAACTACATATGAACTGTCTGTTGTGGGCTGCAGGCTTTAGAGCAACGACTGCACACCATCATCCTGTCTCATTTTGATGCAAAGATTCAATAGTGATTTTAGGGTTAAAGCCTGTGCAAAGGGGACGTAAAAACAGGTTGTGTTTTTACTATGGAAAAAAGAACTGAGAGTGGAGCTTGTTATCGAAACAAACCCATGATCTTTTTCTCTACTGTCATGATATAAGAATAAAGAGGAACTAGACACTGCAGTAATAAAAGTAAACTAAACTGCCTCCCTTAAGGTATTACAGATTTTAGAAAATTGATTTAAAAAAATTACATATTTCCTTTTTTTATCTAGGTTGTTTTGGTGTGAGTTGCTGAGTGTTGCAGATACTCAACAGCAATGTCTCTTTCCAGAAATCATGACCTGGTTACTCATGGTAATCAACTGTTATTAGCAGCTTTATGTAGAAGTCCAGCCGCCAACAGCATCACCGCACTGAAGGATGCTCTCATCTATCACAAGCTGACCTATCACCACTGAGCTAGCTCAAGTTACAGCTTGGACACCACGAATGTTTTCACCTCGCACTCTTGTCTGTGAGTCGATGCACCCTTCCTTCTGCACAGTGACACATTTGGTGGATATACAGTAGTTTGGTAGAAAGAAAATAGTTCCTGTATGAAACTTATCAAAACAAGGAATGTGGATTATTTTGAGTAACCGGCTCATGATTTCTGTAAAGAGACATTGCTTTTGAACTTTTAAATGTATTTTTTGGCACTTCGAGTGCCATCTAGTATTATCATCAGAAGGCAGACATCCCCAACACTTTGCATCTCACACCAGAACAGTTTTTGATTGACAAATAGCACTGCAGGTGAGAGGAAAAATATGTGCATTTGTTTTTGGGGTGACCTGTGCCTTTAAAATATTCTTCAAAGACTCCAATTTGTCCACACGTAATTAAACAGTTTATTAATGTAATGTTGTCTTAAAGCTGTATTCTGTGAAAGAATTATATGAAAACTGTTATATGCTTAAATAAAAGTACTTACATGAAAAGCTGGAGATTCCCTTTGCTTAGTTGGTTTTGATGACTGTGCTGTACAATGCTGCCGCCGAATCCTCCGCGGCTGACCTCTGACATCTGGTTTTCAAAGAGAAAAAAACATTTGTGAATTTTACAGGTAAGATTTTAAATGATGCAAAAGCGACGATGTGTGTTGGCAAGGTAATGAGACTTTAAACTTGACTTGATTTTTATCTATTTCAAACATGTAAAAAGGAAATAAAGAAAATACTGCCCAAAAACAGGCTGACAAAAAAACCTAACCCCTAACCCTAAAAATTACAATGAAAAACATAAAAAAAATAGAAGAGAGAAGTAAAAATGTATTAAATCCCACCCCTTCCCCATAAATCATTGAATTTTAATTAACTAGCTTCCTTACTCATTTAAACATATAAGTAATTACACATAAATACGTACACCCACATAGTAAAATGCAATTTCAATAATTTTTCAGCATTATTTACAGAAAAAGAGAATGATAAAGCTGTCAAAGAAGAAGCAAAACTAAACTGTGTCCCCTTCAAACACCCCGTGATTGTCAAAGCCCGTCTTCACTCCTGTACCTCGTGAAAATGTTGTTTTTATACAGAAATTTAAACTTATTATGTTTGGGCAGTGTTTGAATGCCACAGACTGATAAAAACTTTTCCTGGTGGTCTGAAAACCATACGATTTAAAATGAAATGCTACCCTTACATTGCAACCACCCTCCCGAAAAATAATTTTTGAATATTTTATCGAAGTAGTTTCTTATTAGCCTTCAAAATTATTTGTGCTGTTTAAAATTCCACCATATCCTTAAATTTTAATCTTTAATCGTGATGGTTAGAATAAAGAGTTAGTGTGATCCAGATATCTGACGTTGTGAATGATTCGTATTGCTTTTTTGAATAATAGAAAGTGAATGTAAAGAACTTTTGTAGTTGTTGCCCCAAACCTCTGCACAGTAACTGAAATATGGCGAAACTATTGAACAGTACGACTGACTAACATACACAAGGTAGTTTTGACGCTCTGTTTGCCCCCCAGCAGTGATTTTGGTCTAAATATTGAACTTTTATCTAACTAGAAACAAAACTTTCCTTTTACATGTGGATCATAAACTCATGGATATAAAAAAAGTCACTGCAACTGGTTAAGAAATATAAACATTGTGCTTCATAAAAAACAGCAGAGTTTAAACTGATTCAAAGTGCAACCCGCTGTTGTGGAGGCGGAATTACTCGAGACAGTTGAGAAAAAATCCGTCAGGGATGAAAAACTGTGCTGAAAATCACCCGATAATTTTTGGTCTCTTTTAGAATATTATAGGACACGTTGTGTTTGTTTCTGAAGCGTGATGTAGTACAAATATGTTAGGTATTTGTTTCATAGGAACATTATGTATAAAATAAATTGCATTAGTTTGTCGATTACGTTTTTTGTGTTTGTTAGTAAATCGTAGGGCATTTGTTAGACATGTTTTGTTTTTTCGTTACATTTTGGCAGGATATTAGCTCCACAAAAACAAAAGCAAACCCCAGATTCACTTTTTTTTTGGAACAAGCTTTGTCCACTTGCTGTTTGGCCTCACTATATTTGCGTTTTTCTGCGCTATTTTCACAATTCCAGAGGCTACAATCTCTGCAGATAAATGCACCGCTACACACTTCTTATGGGTCATAATGATCTTTTATTTTATTTCATTTAACATTTATTTCAACAGGGGAGGCCATTGAGAGCAAGCTCTCTTTCACAAGGATGCTCTGATTACCTAAAAAAAGACAAAAACACATTACAAAATACTTTAATAAGACATGAGAAGTGAGGCAGACATTAACGTGCACATTAAAAGCAAACATATACATTCGGCATGTGTTTTTACATCAACACATACTCCAAAAAAACCCAACCTCAACATCTATCAAAAAACATACATTCACTGTGCTGTATGTCAGTCAGCAGGGCTTTAAATTGACTGAAATCAATGATGACTGAGGGGGATTTGTTTTGTATGAGTACATTGTTTTTTAGGAAAATCCTGCATGGTATATCATCAAATGAGGATAATATTTGTGTGAGAGGAGCGGCTCACCTCTTGAATGTGACCTCAGCGTAAACAACACTCTCGTCCTTCTTGTGTCTGCGAGGCTGAGCTGGTCTGATGAAGGAGGAGAGAAAATCTGCGCGGTTCTTGTAAAACAGGACACTGGCATAGTGAAGGTCGTCCCGCCCGTCGTCCCGCCCGTCGTCCCGCCCGTCGTCCCGCCCGTCGTCCCGCTGTCTCTGAGGGGAAAGATGCTGCAGGTAAGGTCGCTGTTACTTTAACAGCTTTAAATAGGATCAGGATTTATATTTTACCCAATAAATCTTTTATGACTTTGAGGCAAATTTAAAAAAACATGCAGTCTCTCTTTTTCATTACAATATAATATTAATGGCTTTTTTTTTTTTTTAAATATAATGAATCCAGAACAGTATTAGAACTGCTTATTTTAAATATAACTCCGTTATATATATATAGGAGGGAGCTGGTGATGCATGAAGGGTTTGTCAAATAATTTTTAAGCACATCTGTGTTTTTTACTTTGGCTTAAGGGAGGGGTTATACAACTTTAAATGGCTGTATTTTGTGTTTATTTTACCGCCGGTTTTTAAAGAAAAACTTGTGTTTTGTTTTTTTTCCTTTTAAAATTTTTGGTAATATCCGAGGAAAAGACTTTTTTTTTTCTTTCAATGTTTCTCTTTCTGAAAGAGCGTTTTATGATGAATTAATGAGGCTGTTTAGCTTCATCAGTCTTCAATGACCGAAACAAAGCTAGCTCACAGTTGTATTTCTCTGTTTAATAAGGAAAATGAGTGTGAGAATATTACCTCTCTTGACATTATGTCGCTTTTTCATTTATTAGTATGAAATATATGAAATATTACAGACCGCCTAAGCCTATTTCCCATGTGACCCAGCAGTCTAAACTGAATAACTTTTCTTTTGCATTGCTGTCATTCAGATCTTCTTCCTCACCTGTCTCCTGTCGTCACGCCTCGCTCTGAGCTCAGATGATTGGTTGGCAGCCCTCTTCTTTCTGGGTAGGAGAATTTTTAAAAAAAATAATTACATAAACTGATATAGTCATTACATTTTAAGGATTTATTACAGCAGATATTGAGGTTTCTAGAAACCTTTTTTTTTTTGCAGTTTGGGATGTTTTCCTTTTTTAAGTAACAATAACTTATTCAAGTGAAGTTCTGATATTTGGGAATTCAGCAGCAAGTAGTCACACAGTCTCACAGGTGTTAAACAAACCCTCAGGTTACCCAAACATATTTGAAAAAAAAACCAAAACTTCCTGTTTCAGCTTTGACCTATTACACCCACCATAGTTGTGTGCATACAATGCTGGATTTTATTGTCACCTCCAGAAAGTATTTAATAAAAACGGAGTTAAGGGTTGACTTGTTTTGCACTTTGTCCAAAGAGGAAAGAAACATGAAATCGGCCTCATTTGGTGACTGCAATTCTGTCAAAACTGACAGAATTCATGGCCAGACTTTTTCAAAAAATTAGATCCAAGTTGTAATACATAGTAATTTTACTTAAATAAACAATAATTTAGTGGAAATAAACGTCTTACCTGGTCAGTATGAAGACAGAGAGGAGAAAGACAGCGAGGACGACAGCAGTAGTTGTTCCAGCGGCTGTTGATTTCCAGGCTCCTACAAAAGGTGCCAAAATGACAACAAAGACATTAAATTTGGCTCTAATAGGAAGTTTAAGACCACCGGCCTCACAAAGTGATGAAATGGAAAAAACAAAACTTGATCTTAGAATAAAATACATTTTCTTTTTTGACAGTGAAAGGATCACTGCTTCCCTAAAACAGATAGAAATGCAACATTTCTGATCAGAAAAGAAATCTGGAAAAGCTGCCAAAACCTGAAGTACAGTTGGGCTCTTAAATTTTCATACCCCTGGAAGAATTTGTGAAAACTGGACATTTAGTAGAAAATTATTGATCATTCAACACACTTAGAATATGCCAAACAGCTCAGAGACAAGCTCCAAAACTTATAAAAAAATTTTTTTGGGGTGAAGAGACCAAATTTGAACTTTTTGGTTCCGACCATAAACTCTATATTCTGAGAGGAGTCAACAAGGTCTACATTAAAAAGTGTGAGACAACCTGTTCACACACACAAAAAGGATTCTCCTAGATTGAAATATAGAGTGGGGAAAACATACACAGACTTACAAAAAAAATCACAAAGTTTTGGATTTGGTGCATTATTTACCATTTTGCTTTGAACAGGCAGC
>NW_024615164.1:0-1132 GCF_008729295.1 Plectropomus leopardus
TCGTCCTGTACTCATCATCTCAACTGTATTATGTGTTATGTCTGGTTTCTGAGAGGTCGATATTACTAATATTGATGTTTTGGCATTGATTTGAGCCCCAGCTTTATACAGCCAACTCGCCACTGATCTAAAGTTTAACGGTGAAAACTGAATGGAATATCAATCAACTGTTTTTTTTCCCTCAAAATATGCTCTTACTTTTACTTTGAAGGCAGAACATCTTCTCCATATGCTCTGTGGTAGGATAAACGCGTGTCCGGCAGGCTGCTGCCCCCTGCAGGATAAATATATATATCATCTGCTCCTCACACTGTGATCAGTCCATATAGACTGTGTAAAATTGATAAATCACACACATAAAGTGTCCTCATTTTTGTAAAGATAGGGTTACACAGTCATTTTGTTGTAAAATATTAGTTTTTTTGATGAAATAAAATGTTACAATAAAATGCATTGCTACCTACTACTGTATATTGACATGAGATTAAGATATCATCAGGTACGAAAATGTTATTTCTATTTAAAAACTGATAACTAACACACACCAATTGATCCCAGTGTCTCAGTAATAATATTAATAAATGGTGAACATCTCTTTCCTCTGTTTGAATGCATGGAGTATATGGATATATATTTCTCTAAGAGGGCAAAATCAAACCGATATCTCAGATCAGCTATTGGGCTTTTAAACAGCTTTAGGCCCTGATGTCCTTGTGCTGTATGATTATTGATGAACCTTAAATGTTTTATACTCATGACAACTAACTTTGATGACATCTACTGTATGTTATTTGATGTATTCATGGCTTTATTGGTTGTATTTTCTATAATGGTATGAATTGGTTGCGTTGACTACTGTTTTCAAGATACAGTGCATTTTTTTTGCCAAAAGTATAAAGTGATAATATGATTGTATGAATGCTATGTTATATAACATAATGTAAAGGCAACGTATTATAAAATACACAGCAGTTATCCTAATATAGATTTATTATTATTATTATTACATTATTTATATAGCACAGTTTACAAAGTGCTTTGACAAATAAAGCAAAGCAGAAGTAATAAACTTCAGAGGTGATAAAACCTCTGTGATAAAATAGAAGTTAGTCAAAAATGCAGAACAAAGGCC
>NW_024615165.1:0-1209 GCF_008729295.1 Plectropomus leopardus
GTTTATCTCTCTGTCTGTCTGTGGAGAGATTTTTATCAACACGATAAAAAAACACGCAGACACGCACCTATACAGGTGTGTAGCTGAGATTCAAACGAAGGCACAATGAAGGCAGCAAACAGCTAGCCTGGCTCCGACCTAAATTAATGCGTACAAATGACTTATTAAAGGTAACAAAATCCGGCAACCAGCACCTCTAGAAGTCACGAATTAACACATTTCCTATTTGTTTATCTGTAAAAAAAAAAGAAAGAAAAAAAAAATCAATGTTGTTTTACATGGGCTTAATAGCGTTTCCGGTGAATGAGTCCTAGAACCCGGAAATGAGTTTGTGTTTTAGCTCTCTGGCTTTCCTCATCTCATTGTCATTTTGTTTTTTAAATGGGTTTTTGGTATTCCTGAGACAAGTTTGTGGTTAAGAGACTTAACCAACATTAAATATATCAGTGAATACCCCACTTTGAAGAATTAAAGCTTTAACAGGTCTTCAAAAAGATGGTTGCTAATAAGTGGCTAAATGAGACTATAGAGTAAAGACAAGGATGCAAGGGCACAGCTTTTGTGTCAACTTTAGGGGCACATATGAAACAGGAATGTTGGGGCATACACTTAATTTCCTGCATTCTGGTGAATTTTTCTGCACCTTTTTTCCCTCTCCTACATTAGTTACAGGTGAAAATGTCCTTAATTTTGTCAAAATATAAATTCTTTACTACTTTTATTTAGTTATGTTTTTTGTGGGGGTGGGGGACAAATGCACATGCATCTTAAAAGGAAACTTTTTGTTTTAACTTAAAAAAGTTAGAGTCCAGGCTGCTTTAAATTTTAAGTTTACTGAATTTGAGAGGACAAGTTAAGATACTTTTGCAATGATTCAACTCTTCTCAAATTCAGTCAACACAAATATCTAAGGCAGCCTCTGCACCAACGTTTTAAAGTAAAAAAAAACAACTTTGTTTTTACAGTACACAGAACGTCGTCATGATGACCACTTCTGTACAGCCTCGATGTGTGGTGACATTAAGTCATGCGACTGTAGTGTAGTTTGAGTATCGCTTAATGTTAGCTTTTTATTTCTGCTAATTTAGGCTTCAAAAATCCTAAAAGTGGTGTTCGTTTGTGAAGATTATCTGACTGAAAAACTAAACTGAGAAATGTGTAAGTATCATAAATGTTTATTTGCCTCATATCTAAATCTAAAATCTAATA
>NW_024615166.1:0-3252 GCF_008729295.1 Plectropomus leopardus
GTGTTTCAGCCAAAATACAAACTGTTTCACCTGTGTGAATGAAACACACGTGACGTGTGTGTGTGTGTGTGTGTGTGTGTGTGTGAGAGAGAGAGAGAGTGTGGTTCAAATCATTACTAAAATGCGAGGTGAAAATATAAACAACATTTTATCAGCAGAAAGTGAAACATGAACAAACCTCCAGTTTGGTTGAAGCGCTGCTTTGCAACTTCAATGTTGGCTTTGAAGATCTGCTGGTTACCCATACAGATCTCAGTGTTCCTCTGGATGTACTGAGGATCATCTGCTGTGACTCTGCTCATCCAGTCCTGTTTGGGGACGTTTCTGTTGGTGTTGCTGTCACAGTGACTTATCTGTAATTCATCAACCAACCCAACAGACACATACTCTGGGAAGTTTGGGACTCCAGATGACGCAGTGTAGAAATACTTCAGAGAGTGAATTCCTGTAAGAAAAAGTTAATAATTTAATTTTTTACACCACAGTTTTATAAATCACTGAACTACATTATTTTCGTGCACATAGAATCAAACACATACACAGTACATTAAAGACATCCTAAAAATCTCAGTTGTTCACTCGATGAAAAAAATAAATGTATTCTTTACCGTCTATGATATTACTGTCTTGAAAAATAAAAAAATATTAAATTAAATAGAATAAATAAGTAACACATCTCGGTTATGCAGTCCCTGACTTCTTCTTCTGAAATCTTTTTTAATCCTGTGTTGAAGATCTAAATGTGAGTTGAAGTTATAGTTGGTATTATTTTCTAGTTAATGGACTCATTTATTCTTCAGGACTCATTAACAGAAGCTCACATTACTCATTATCAGATTAGTTAGAAATCTTAAATTGCAAACCTCTGACAGAAAATAAAAGCTTCATCTAATTCAAATGTTTTATTCGCAACAAATTAAACGTTTCATGATTAGATAACATGAGTTTGGTCTCTATTTTAATCTATAAACAACAACAACTTGTGTTTTTTCTTCTTGAGGATTTCACCACAAAAACAAACTCTAAGTTTATTGAAGATAAAAGTCGCAGCACTTCTCCTTTTACAGTTTTCGATGTGGGTTGTTTAGCTCTTTTCTATTGCTGTTGTCTTTTTCATAGTCGAGTAATATTTGATTTTGTTTTTATTTTGCTGTCAGAAGGTTTATGGATGTTAAATGTTTTTATTAAAATACGACCAACTGAAAGTAAATTCTTGACCCAGTCCCTTTAGTTCCTCACTTTCATTTATCTTGATTTATGTAAACTGAAGAATTAGATTTAAGTTTAACTCCCCATATCTTCCATAAAGATTTTGAATAAAACCAAATCTTCTGTATTTCAATACAGACGAGCCAAGAATAATGTTAACAGAGAAAAAACATTTATCTAATAAAGGTCTCTAATTTCTTATGTTGTAATGCAATAAAGTTTTTTTTTGTATCTGTTAAAAACTGAATTCATATTCGCTCCTACATTCCCTCCATCATGACCTGATATTTATCTGCTCTTAGTCCTCATTTTAAAAGTTTATCCTCAGTCTTTTTCATTGAAGAGTAAACTTTCTGCAGGTGTGTCTGAGTTTTGCTGATTAAATTTCCATCTGTGAACTCCTCTGCTGTCTGAATGCATGTACATCATATTTCTCTGTTCAAACTGTTTTGCAAATCTGTCCAAGAATAAAATCTACTTCCTGTTATAACATCAAATATTAAAACATTATTTCTCTTCAGAAGCTGGATTTTTGTGGCTGATGCTGATAACAGAATTCAGCACGAACGCAGAACTTCAGAAAATATACACATCAAACAACAAGATCATTTGGACCTCATATTTATATTAACTTATTTGCTTTTGATGATCTGTTTTTTTTGTGTGTCCATATTGTCAAATTAGTCTCAGTCATCTCTGTTATTTATTTATTTATTTAAAAAGTGGGAAGGATATATATTATTATTTTCTTCCTGCTCCTTTTCAATTATGAAATCTGTTTTATATGGTGACAGATTACAGTTTATATTTTGAGTTGGAGTTTATACTAAAACTATTAAAAAAGATGACGTATCATGTTACAATATATTTAATATTTATTAAGTACGACAGGGACTTATTTTAATTATTGTACTAACAGCAGGAAGTTGTTTGGCTTCAGCAGGAAAACAACGCCTTCAACTGACTTGCTGGATAGAAATAAAAATCTAAAACCTTCACAGCAGCCGGTACAGGTGTTGATATGTGTTTGGAAAATGAAAAAAAATATGTTAATTATGCCAGATGAATAAAAATAATTGAGGGACTGGACAATATTTATCAGAGTAGTGGGTTGACTACGGTGTGACTTAATCTCTTTCTTATCGTTTTTCTTTCTTTTTATTTAAAAAATAAAATCATAATATTAAATGTTTTTTTCTTGAGCCTCCCTGAGTGACAGGAGGAAAATAATGCATAAAACTCCCCTCACCATGAATAACCTTTTTTTTCCCCTTTTTCTTTTTACCTTTTATTTATTTATTGATTGATTTTTAGTTTCTGGCTGTGATAAATGGTGTGATTTTGGAGCTTTTAAAGAAAAATGCTTTTAAAACCCACTTGATGGTTTGGGGATTCTATGGGTACTAAAATAAACACAAAAAAACATAAATTTAAAGTTGAATGTCCCTCTCCTAAGCCAAATCAAAAATATAAATCTTTCCCCTGTGCTTAAAAAATATTTGGGATGCCTCATCATTTGCCACCACCCCTCCCCTCTCATAAATAAGGAACAGTCCCTCATTAAAAAAAAAAATACATAATTCCTAAAATAACAGTCATCATTAATAGCATTAACTTAATGACATTACACTTTAAAAATAGCATAAATAGTCATGAACAACTTTAAGACTTAAATTACCAAGTGTGATGTAGTTTGTAGTTTTGGCATATAAACTCCCGTTTAAACGCCAGTTATTTAAGTTTTTAAAGTATTTCGGCCTCTTTTCATGTATCTGTGTGCTGGACTGCGCAGCGCTGCGTCGTCATGCTGCATTTTAGCATCAAGATCGATCAGAAGATATCGATCTTAATGGTCCCAATATTATAAAATATTGACCGAAATAATTTTTTTAAAGCTGTAGAAAAATACACGTCTGCCTTTTTCAGAAATACACTGTAGGCTTTACTTCTTGCCAAAAACTCAACAGCGGCCACCGACAAAATTAGAGACCAAACTACAAACGGCAGCCAGAATTTACACACGTGAACTTTAAGATATCGGAT
>NW_024615167.1:0-2062 GCF_008729295.1 Plectropomus leopardus
GTTGTTTCTATTGTTATGTTGTTTGTGAGGTTTGCGATGTTGTTTGTGTTGTTGTTTGTGATGTTTGCGATGTTGCTGTTTGTGTTGTTGCTTTTGTTGTTTGTGTTGTTGTTTGTGATATTTGCAATGTTGCTGTTTGTGTTGTTGTTTGTGATGTTGTGTTTTTGTTGTTATGTTGTTTGTGATGTTGCTGTTTGTGTTTTTGTTGCTGTTTGTTGAGTGACGCTGTCTCTGTCTCAAAGCAGCCAAAATGTCGACCCGAGAGAAAAACAGCCAAGCCGGTGAGTCTTCACGAGCTAACAAGCTAACACCAGGCTAGCATGCTAACAGCAGCTGAATGAGCGCTTCCTGTTCCTGCTCTCGACCTATCACAGCTCTCTCTCTCTCTCTGCTTTACATTGTCAGCCTTGCTCACCCTCCCGCTTTCTCTCTCTCTCTCTCCTTCAGACTGATCAGGTGATGTCACCTGTCTGTGGCTCCGCCTCCTGCTCTTGTTCACCTCCATATAAGGTCAAACAGTTTGATAAAATGACCAATCAGTGATTCAAACACAGGCCCTGCCCACCGCCTTATTGCAAAGCTCCTGATTTGCTCTCACATTGATTGGCAGGTGTGTCAGCACCATTGAGTTTATGGAGGTAAACAACATCCTGCCTCACCTGACAGGTGTTCCATCAACGGAGACCACGAAACCTGGAAATGCCGTTTGACTAAACGCCAACTTTCTGTTCCACCAACAGCTCAGCCTTGTCTGATCAGATTAACTCGAGTCACCGTGAACTCAAGTCAGACATAACTTGTGTAACAGTGAACTCGAGTCACTGTAAACCCAAATCACAATGAACTCGGGTCCCTGTCGGGCTGAACGGTCCCAAAACAGACGATGAATCAACAGTCAGACAGACGAGAGCCGACAATGTAACTGCAGACCTCCCAGCTCAGTCAGTCACAAGGCATGCTGGGAAATGGAGTGTGGCTGCAACATATAGTCTGATATAGTTAAGCAGGGCGAATAAAATGATGGTGAATAAAACGAGGATGAACTGAAACAGAGCAGCATATTTTATCATCTGCTGCTTTTTAAGATATTTAAAGTGGTGACGTGATTTTTTAAAATAACAATTATTATGACGTTCTTTGTAACTAAGCCAAACGTTTGTTCTCGGCCAAAAAAAAGTGAAGGCAGGTGGCTGTCCGTCTGACTGTTTGTCTGTCTGACTGTCTCTCTGACTGTTTGTCTGTCTGTCTGACTGTCTCTCTGACTGTTTGTCTGTCTGACTGTCTCTCTGACTGTTTCTCTGACTGTCTGTCTGACTGTTTCTCTGTCTGTCTGACTGTCTCTCTGACTGTTTCTCTGACTGTTTGTCTGTCTGACTGTTTCTCTGACTGTCTCTCTGACTGTTTCTCTGACTGTCTCTCTGACTGTTTCTCTGACTGTTTCTCTGACTGTCTGACTGTTTCTCTGACTGTCTCTCTGACTGTTTCTCCGTCTGTCTGACTGTTTTTCTGTCTGACTGTTTCTCTGACTGTCTGTCTGACTGTTTCTCTGACTGTCTGTCTGTCTGTCTCTCTGACTTGTCTGTCTGACTGACTGTCTCTCTGACTGTCTGACTGTCTGTCTGACTGTCTCTCTGACTGTTTCTCTGTCTGGCTGTCTCTTTGACTGTCTCTCTGACTGTTTCTCTGAATGTCTCTCTGTTTCTCTGTCTGTCTGTCTCTCTGACTGTTTCTCTGTCTGTCTGTCTGTCTCTCTGACTGTCTCTCTGACTGTCTCTCTGACTGTCTCTCTGACTGTTTCTCTGACTGTCTGTCTGACTGTTTCTCTGACTGTCTGTCTGTCTCTCTGACTTGTCTGTCTGACTGACTGTCTCTCTGTCTGACTGACTGTTTCTCTGACTGTCTCTCTGACTGTTTCTCTGTCTGACTGTGTCTTTGACTGTCTCTCTGACTGTTTCTCTGACTGTCTCACTGTTTCTCTGTCTGTCTGTCTCTCTGACTGTTTCTCTGTCTGTCTGTCTGACTGTCTCTCTGACTGTCTCTCTGACTGTTTCTCTGACTGTCT
>NW_024615168.1:0-709 GCF_008729295.1 Plectropomus leopardus
TTTCTGTTTGTATTTTTTATTTTTTTAAATTGATTTTAAAAATTTTATTTATTTTTTTTTATACTGAATTCCTGCTAATTTTGGGCCATTTTTTGTTATATTGCTCATTGCCTCTCCTCATGTTTAGGAGAAATTAATATCAGGTTTTTTTTCAGGTTTTAAAGGGTTAAAGGTAGTTGGACACCTGAAATTTTACTGCGAGTTTGTTCGAAATCGCATACTATCTTACTATTTACTACATACTCAACAGTACAGACTACATATTGTGCCCTAAATTCATTATTAAATTTGCCATTAACAGCAGACTGTTTACCCTGAAGTATACTCAAGCAATACGTCTTCTCTGCATCACATGACTGTGCTAATCATGTCAGTCGCCCACGTTACTGCTGAATGAGTTGAAGTTGCTTTACACAATTAGAGAGGCAAAATCCTTTCCCTTCTGGTGGATCACCATGGGATCTTATTTTTGGATCCCATTTCAATTTTGCTATGAATAAGACGTATGATTGTGAGTTTAAAAAAAACTAATTTTGCAAGTCAAGAAAGTTGCAATTTGTTGTAAAATTGCTGAAGTGTATATCTAAATTCATTCAGCAGTAACGTGGGCGACTGACATGATTAGCACAGTCATGTGATGCAGAGAAGACGTATTGCTTGAGTATACTTCAGGGTAAACAGTCTGCTGTTAATGGCAAATTTAATAATG
>NW_024615168.1:734-1105 GCF_008729295.1 Plectropomus leopardus
TTTTTCTGTTTGTATTTTTTATTTTTTTAAATTGATTTTAAAAATTTTATTTATTTTTTTTTATACTGAATTCCTGCTAATTTTGGGCCATTTTTTGTTATATTGCTCATTGCCTCTCCTCATGTTTAGGAGAAATTAATATCAGGTTTTTTTTCAGGTTTTAAAGGGTTAAAGGTAGTTGGACACCTGAAATTTTACTGCGAGTTTGTTCGAAATCGCATACTATCTTACTATTTACTACATACTCAACAGTACAGACTACATATTGTGCCCTAAATTCATTATTAAATTTGCCATTAACAGCAGACTGTTTACCCTGAAGTATACTCAAGCAATACGTCTTCTCTGCATCACATGACTGTGCTAATCAT
>NW_024615169.1:0-3639 GCF_008729295.1 Plectropomus leopardus
TATATTTTAAATTTTTTTAAAAATCAGCAAAAGTATCTATATCGACATCAGCTGCATATTCTGGAGATGAAATAAAACAAATTACATGAAAAACAAAAGAAATAAATACAATAAGAATCTTGAAGGATACTTAGATTCTCTTTAAATATAATTTTAGAAATTGAAAAAAATTCAAACAAAAAGAACAGTGTTTATATTGACTTGAACTAATTTTATTAAAGTAAAATCTTTAAAATCTCCAGCAGCAGTGATCAGAATCAGAATCTGGTTTGTTTAATAACATAGTAGGTATGTTGCTCTGATGTTTTGGTGAATGGACAAGAAATATAAAGTATAAGGAAAAATGCAAACGTAATATTTTAAAATTCTCTATTGAAAACTATGCACAATGTAACAATGTAAGTTGGTCAGAATAATGTGACATAATGTAAAATATAAATTTCACGATGTATGAGTGTTTAATTGTGGATGAAATAACAAAAAAACTAAAAAGTGAAACAAAAAATAAACCAGACTGGAGCAGAAAATCACTGAGTAAAATTTATTATCACATGAAGATTTAAACATGGAAAAAAAGCTTTATTCTGAATTATAAATTCTGCTTCAGATGATGAATTGTTTAACACAAACAATAATATATTATCTCTCCAAAACACATATTTTGTACCGCAGTTATCAAAGACTTATATCAAACACAACACAAACATCATAAATTACTGTTTGGATATAAAATATAATATTTAACAGACAGCTTAGGGTCCATGATCGTCTCCACTGATGTAACAAGCATATATACGATAATAAAACAGACACGATGTTAAATGTATTTTATAACAAATGTCACACACAAAAATCTGTACGTAAATATTAAAATTAAATTCGTTTTTAACAGGAAACAGTCGACTGTGCAGAAGAAGAGAAAAAAAGTCCAAAAGATTTATATACAAAGCTTTTCTTTGGTTTCTGCTACAACAAACAAATATTCTGTTTGATCCATCAGACACATCTGGAGCCGTTAACAATAGCTTAACAATTATTCCATCTATAAAAAGTCACAAATGTTTGACATTTCCTCCAGTTTACAGAGAAATGATTCAGTCACTTCTGCTTTGCAAAGTGACTTTTAAAATGAGGTGTGTTCTTATTTTGAAAATACACCATTTTAACCATTTGAAAACTGTGCAAATTTTCAGAAAAACGTACATGTGTGTGCATATTAGCACATTTTTTTCAGGTCATTTCCTCGGTTTTATTTTATTTTAACTTTTTTATTTTTGCAAATTTCCATTTCATTTTTATTTTTAGATCATTTTGAGTGATTTCCTGTAAAGTTGCTGACTTCCTGAAATGAAGGCAGTTTGCTGAGGTTTCAAAGGGTTAACGTAAGGGAGCGGGCAGATTATTGTCTTCAGGTTACAGACGCTGACATGTTTCTGTCAGTTTGTCTCGAAGCCGTCGGTACAGATCTCCTCGGTGACCTCCCGATGAAAGCGAGACCTCCTCCTTCTGCTGCTGTTCTCCAGCAGCTGAGATTTCGGGAGGGACCTTTGTGTTTGTGATGATGTCACAGAGCTGGCGGCGTGGGCGGAGTCACATCATGTGTGATCTCATCCAATAAAACATCTGTCTTCCTCCGACCTCATCAGCTTCAGCTTTTTCTAATAAAATTAACTCATTAACAAAAAATATGAATGTAAGTTTTTGAGTTTGGTGAAAAGGACGCAGTCTGATCTGGACTCCTCCTCCGCAGGCTGAAGGTGTGAATCGTCTCAGCGTCACTGAGGGTCCGTTCACACGTCAGCCCAGCTCGTACGAAATGTTAAACTTCTGTTGTGGTTTGACTTTTCGGTCACACGCCAAAAAGTTCGGGAAAATGTCTCAAACTAAACTGTATTTTTAACCATCATAATTATGTCTTCAAAAGTATTTTACGGAATGATTATCATTTTTAAGCCCTTTTTTGGGTCATGCCTCGGGTATTTTTACTCATTTCTAGCTTCTTTTTTTGGTCATTTCTTCTTAAGTTGCTCATTGTCTTTTTCCCATGTTTTTGAAAGATTTAAAGCCAGTCTGCATGTCTTTCAAAGGGTTAAACAGAAAACACACTGAGCATTTTGGACAGAAATGTCCCGTAATTTCCAAGAAATTAGCAATTTAGAAAATGACTTTTTAAAATGTTAGGGAAAATGTCGAATACGAAACTATATTTTTAATTATGGAGGTTCAGGAAATCTTTATTAAAGGATAAATGCTTGTGCAGAAGTGCATTAATGCCTAAAATACATCAAACAAAACATTTAAGGTCACGTCAATCACACCGTGACCTTTACCACCTTTAAACGAGTCTGCTGATTTTTATTTAAGTCATTCCCTGTTTTTATTGGTTTGTTTCAGCGTTTTACTTTTTTTTTCTTTTGATGGTTTTGCATTTTAGGGGACTCATTTTCAGCAGGAGTGTTGAGGAGCAGCAGGAGGAGTGTTGAGGAGCAGCAGCAGGAGTGTTGAGGAGCAGCAGGAGGAGTGTTGAGGAGCAGCAGCAGGAGTGTTGAGGAGCAGCAGCAGGAGTGTTGAGGAGCAGCAGGAGGACTGGTCTCTGTCAATAGGTCCTGAGTCTGAAGACCTTGCTGAGCCTGGATGTGGCGCTGGAGTAGACCAGGAAGGAGCCCTCGGCGGTGCTGAAGTGCTCCCAGTCTCTGCAGCCAAAGGTGGGCAGACTGTGGACGGGGACGAAGCCCTCGTAGCCCTGCCACCTGAGGACACGCAGACACAGAGACATCCCAGCTAGCAGCGAACGTTCCCACAACATTGGCTAACGTTACCTATGGGTTGCAGTGATGTTTTAAAGAAAACATTTTAATCTAACGTTAAAAGAACATTTTCAGGATGTTTATCATTTCAGATAATGTTCCTTTAGGGTTAAACGTAACGTTTGAGCTGCAACACTCAGAGGATGTTTTGGAGATGCTGAGAGGTGACAGATCAGTTAGAAATTTTTGGCTCTAAAAATGTTCTGAGCAGCAACTTTGCTTTATGTTCCCAGAACGTTCTTCTCAAACTTCGGGCAACGTTTATATAAACATAAAAAAAAGTTACACTTTTTTTATTGTTAATATATTACATTTCAGAGCAAAAAATTTCCAGCCGGGATGAACCCGATTGTCTGCAGCAGCGTCTGCAGAGACAGACAGACACCCTGTGACAGGAAGTACTCACCTGTACACCACGCTGTTCAGAGAGTACGAGCTGCCGTCGTGAGAGTTGGCCACCACCAGGAACCTGTCGTCTCCGACGGTGAAGAACTCCCAGTCCACAGCGCTGGACACGAGGACACGTCAACATCAGTGTCACCAACAGCAGCGTCATCGTCCTGACCGTCTAAAGCTTCAGCCCAAAGTTTTATAAAAACTAATTTTACAAATCTATATACCCATATTTTTACTCTGTGTGTTCGTGTGTGTGTGTGTGTGTGTGTGTGTGTAAACAGGGTTAAAGTGCTCCTGCTGCCTCTCGCTCTGTGAGAGGCAGCAGGAGCACTTCATGAAGCTTAACAGTAACAGTAACTGAAACTACAGTAACTGTGTCTCACCTGTGCGTGAGTGTGTCTCACCTGTGCGTGAGTGTGTCTCACCTGTGCGTGAG
>NW_024615170.1:0-1686 GCF_008729295.1 Plectropomus leopardus
TTTTCAGACATGTCAAAATTTGACGATTTTCGACATACTATACTATGGCGCTTTCTGGCATTTTTTTCAACATGCTAAATTATGATATTTTTGGCCTTTTTTGGCCTTTGTTTCTACTTTCTATACTTTGACGCGTCTCTACAAGCTAAAATATGTGGTTTCCAGACAGCTTTGTGACATGCCAAATTCGCTGTTTTTCGACATACTATGGCGTTTTTGGTCTTTTTTTTGACATGCTAAATTATGATGTTTTTGACCTTCTTTGGCCTTTTTTTTTCGACTTTGTATACTATTCTGCATCTCTATAGGCTATAATATGTAGTTTTTTCAGCCATTTTCATTACTTGTCAAAATTTGACATTTTTGGACATACTATACTATGGAGTTTTCGGGCATTTTTATGACAAGATAAATTATGACATTTTTGGCCTTTCTTTACACTTTGTACACTATGACGTGTCTCTACAAGCTACCATATGTCATTTTCATCAATTTTTCTGACATAACAAAATTTGCCTTTTTTCAACACACTATACTATGGCGTTTTTGGGCAATTTTTTTACATGCAAAATTATGATCTTTTTTGGCCTTTTTTTCTACTCCCTATACTTTGACGCGTCTCTACAAGCTACCATATGTCATTTTCAGACATTTTTCTGACGTCAAAATTTGACAATTTTCGAAATATTATACTATGACATCTTTGGACATTTTTTTGACATGATAAATTATGAATTTCTTTGGTCTTTTTTTTCCACTGTGTACACTATGACGCGTCTCTACAAGCTATCATATGTCATTTTCAGCAATTTTTCTGACATAACAAAATTTTCCTTTTTTCGACACACTACTATGGTGTTTTGGGACATTTTTTCAACGCTAAATTATGATATTTTTGGCCATTTTTGGCCTTTTTTCCACTTTTTATACTATTACATATTTTTATTTTATTATGTCCTTTTCAGCCATTTTTATGACATGTCAAAATTTGACATTTTTGACATACTATAACATGGCATTTTTGGGGTTTTTTTTCAGCACTATAAATAACAGCATTTTTGGACATTGTTGGCCTTTTTCTCGCAATTGTAGACCATGATGTGTCTCTACAAGCTATAACATTTGTTTTCAGACATTTTTTCAACATGTTAAATTTGCCATTTTCCAACATACTATACATTTTTTAACATACTATACTATGGCGTTTTCGGACATTGTTTTGTGGGCTAAATTATGGTGTTTTTGACCTTTTTTTTTCCACTTTGTATACTATAACACATTTCTTCAAGCTAAAATATGTTTCCAGACATTTTTTTTGACATGTAAAAATTTGACACAGTATAGTACCAACATACTATACTGTGACGTTTTCATGATTTTTTGACTAAAGTACAACATAATGAGAATTCCAAGTTTGTAGTATTTTTTGACTGACAATAATGTTTTCATGAGTTTATTGACTGACGTACTATACTGTGACATCTTCATGACATTTCGAACAATATATCACAGTATTTTTCTGACTTTTTTTGAACGAGGTCCTATATTGATATTTATGATGTGTTAAATTATATGCTATATTATGACATTTCTATGATGGTTTGAACAACATCCTATACTATCAATATTTCATGTGCTTTGAAGGACATACTGCATATAGCTTTTTTATGAGTTTATAACTGACAT
>NW_024615171.1:0-2041 GCF_008729295.1 Plectropomus leopardus
GTACAGAGGAAATAAAAAATATGCTGGAACTTCTCTCTCTCTCTCTCACACACACACACACACACACACTGTTTAGTCTTTGTCATGACTGATGTCTCTCCATCAAACACACAAACTTTTTATCTGTGCTGTCTATAAAAACTCTTTAAAGAGTTTTTCCTCACCTCTTGGTGGCCTCCCAAACTCTGTAGCCATCGTCTCTGTAGAAGTAGGTGGGCAGCTCCTCCGTGTTGTCCACACCACGGGATTTGATGATATCCGGGAAGCACAGAGACCTGAAGGTCAGATTCTTTACCGCCTTTTGAACCAGCTGGACATGACCACCTCCACCTGTTGCGTTTGCCTTGAAGAGAATTGAGAATATGCAGCACGCACATCTGTCATTACTTCTGCAGCTAATGACGTGTGCTTCTGTCCCCCAACTTTTATGCATGCATGTGGTTGATGTCTATTGGGTAATTGAAAATTTAAAGGAGAGAAACTATCCAACATATAAATCTGACATTCTCATTTTCTGAATATTGTTAAGTGATTTGGCTTTTAGGGGACTTTTTCCCTAAATTTCAGTAAATTATTTGCTGTTACAATTTCTTTTAGCAAAAAATAAAAGCCTAAATATACTGTAAAAGGCACAGTAAAGGCCATAATCAAAAATACAGATTTTTCCTCCTACCTGTGGTGCTATTTATCAATTTAGATTGATATTTATAGATTTGGATTGGTAGATTGTTTTTTTATGTGTGAATTGCCAACTCAGCGAGATATCAGCTGTAAAGAAGTCTGCCCTCTCTCAAATACTATGGAACTAGATGGCACTTGGCTTGTGTTTGAAACTATTTCTATTTCTATTTCTTTCTACCGAACTATACTGCAAACGTTTCACCATGTAGATGGAAGCATGCATCTACTGCTAGCTCATCCAGCATCACTGAGCAAGTTAACTTTACGGCTCAGCTGAGTATGTCTCCATTAATGTTTACATCTGTCACAGGCATGAGCCTCTCATCTATGAGTAAACGCACGCTTCTGCACAGTGATGTGGTTGGCAGCTGTAGTTCTTCACAGCAATATCTCTAACACTTTGCAACTCTCAACAAAACAACCTAGATTAATAAACAGCTCAACAGATCAGAGGAAAGATGTATTTTTGACTCTGGGGTGAACTGTCACTTTAACTTTGTATCCACAAACTCACCTTGTCAAAGATGCCACACTCACAGATGAGCTGCTCCCTGGCCTTGGTGTTGATAGCGATGGTAAAACGAATGTGTGGGATAAGTAGCTGGGAGAAGGAGCATCAATCCATGAATCAATCAGTCAAATGAATCAATCGATAAGGAGTGAGAGTTTTTTTTTACCTTATACACAGGGTGAACAGCAGGGAGTTGCCTGTACATAGCAATAGCAAACACCTCTGTCATCAGATGAGTCCTGAGCAGGTGTGTGATGGTCTGATGGTACTGGAAGTCGGCTGATCGGACCCAGATCTTTGCCAGCAGCCAGTCGTACTGACCATCAGTGGGCAGGAAGATCGGGTTGTCTTCACCCGGAGATTGCCCAAGCTGGGAAAAGATGAAGGACAAGGGAGAAGCAAGAGGAAGAAAAATAGATTTATACTGGGCAGTAGGTCTTGTGATATAACACATACCTATTCAGCAACAGTGTACCTGTATGGCTATGGGCAGGATCTTGTTCTGGGCGTTCTTGTAGAGTAGACAGATTGGAGCTGCCAGGTACTGCAGTGTGCACGGGTCTGTTGAGTTAGGACTGATGCCGTCCAACACCTCGAAGTCTATGATGTAGATGTTACCTGCCTGGAGGCAGAACATCGATTCACAGTGAGCGTCAGTGGGAGAATTTTTCGTGAGAAACATAAAAATAGACTGACAGGCACAGACAAAAGCGTGTCTACCTCTATTTCCTGCTCCAGAGTCAGCTCCCTCTCCAGGCTGACAGAAACCATTTCATGAGTGACAGGAAACTTGTCGGGGAGTTTGGTGCACTTTCGGATCATTACGGGGTTGCAACCGTTTAGAAATTG
>NW_024615172.1:0-1746 GCF_008729295.1 Plectropomus leopardus
CTGGGATGTCATGGCTTTGGGCCTCTAATAAACTCGGCCAGATTCCTAGAGAGTAGAGTGGCTCCATCCAAAGTGGGATGGATGCCATCCCTTCGGATAAGACTACGTTTCCCCCAAAAAGGAGTGCCAATTATTAACGAAGCCCACATAATTTTCTGGACACCACCACGACAATCAGCAGTTGAGTGATGACATGAGGCTAAACATGTCATCACTGGTCACATTGGGGAGGGGTCCAGAGAAGATTACGGTGTCTGACATCGTCTTTGCGTATTCACACACTGACTCTATGTTAATTTTAGTGACCTCCGATTGGCATAACCGGGTGTCATTGCTGCTGACGTGAATAACAATCTTACTGTATTTACGTTTAGCCAGCAGCTTCAAATTTGACTCGACGTCGTTCGCTCTGGCCCCAGGGATACATTTGACTATGGCCGCTAGTGTCACTAACTTCACGTTTCGCAAAATAGAGCTACCAATGACCAGGGTTGTGTCCTCGGCCAGTGTGTCACTGAGCGAGGAGTACTTATATGAAACGTGAAGGGGGGGTGGGAGGTGTACTGTGGGCTTCGGCTTACTATGCTTCGCTCGGACAGTCACCCAGCCTCCCGGCTGCACGGGGGTTGCCGGGGGATGGCTAGCAGAGGCTATGCTATGTTGGTCCGCACCGGCTACAGGGGGCTTGCTAACTATCGCAGCTAATGAGGGATTATCCACGGTGCGGAGCAGCGCTTCCAGATCGCTAAGCCTCGCCTCCAGTGCAGCAAATAAACTACACTTGTTACAGGTAACACTATAACTAAAGGAGGCAGAGGAGTAACTAAACATCTGACACACTGAGCAGGAGAGAGCAGAAGAGGGAGAGGAGCAGGGAGAAGCCATCACTAACCAGAGCTAATGCTAAAGTAGCTAACGGGCTAACAGTGAGTGAGCGGCTGTGTGAATAAACAGGAAAAACCGCTGAGAGGAGAAAACAGCTGTGAGTGATTAAATAAAACTTATGTGAGTTTTCGGTCACAGACAAATAAAAAGCAGTCGAAGGAACAAGTTAAAAGATTAGCTGGGAGTCGCTCATAGGAGCAGCTCAGAGATGCTACCAGAGGCACAGACAAAGATGCATCGGAAATGAGGTCACACGCTTACCCACAGTACGTCAGAGATGTGCTGCCTGTGGGCAATCTTCTTAACCCCACTAGTGGTATCTCTTATCTTATGTGGATGACATGCAGCTTTACTTTGTTGAAACTATTAATCTCAACCACCCTACCACACTACATGTGACTGCATAGCTCCTATTACAAATTGGATGTTGAATTTTCTTCATCTAAATTCTGACAAAACTGAGGTCCTTGGGATCAGCACTGATGGCTTTAGTAAGGAGGTCAATCAATATATTGGCTCCCTCGTTAGCAATATAAAAACAGCCTAAAAAAATCTTGGTGTCCTGTGTGACCAAAATCTGAACTTAAAATCTCATATTACAAAACTAATTCAGACATTCTCCTCCAGTCAAGAAATATCACAAAATCAAACCAATACTATCAGCAAAAAACTTTTAGTGCATAATTTCTCACTCTTCACTTGTATTATACAGTCTTCCATGGTCATCAGCGCCACATAACACCAACTCTTACCTCTCTCTTTATTAGCTGCCAGTTTAACACAGAATTAATTTTAAAATTTTGCTTATCACTTGCAAGGCCTTGCATAGCCTGGTCCCTGAATATATTGCAGAGCCCCCCC
>NW_024615173.1:0-1775 GCF_008729295.1 Plectropomus leopardus
ATAATAATAATAATAATATTAACAGACATTTCGGCAGTAATGTTTGATAATAAAAACCGTAGAAATAATCATAATCACAGGAAAAATAACAGTTGCAGCATGAGGTTTATTATTGATTTATCTCCCAGCAGGCTGAGTGAGGGGGACATCATCACACATAAGCATGTTAATAACAGATTAATAATTGATGAAAAGAAGAACAGAATAAAAACCTGATGTTGGTGTGTGTGTGCAGTTCTCTGATTTAAACATTCAGTATAAATATGTGGATAATAAGACATGAAGTTTAAAACAGAGTCCAACCTGAGCTCCACAGCAGCAGCAGCACTAACAGGTGGTCCATGTCCAGGTGGATGTCTCTCTGTCCCTCTGTCTGTCTGCTCTGATCATTATGGGCTGTCCTCGGGGTTTCTGTGCGTGCAGGACGAGGTGGAGCTTTACTGGAACATATATCTGCTTTAAACATCTTTGGTTCTTAAGAACATATTTAGATTTCTCTGAACTGCATCTCTGATAAACTTTCATTGGTTCAGATGCTGCTGATTTATGGACTGTGGTTTGTGTTACCATGGCAACCAGGGTGTGATATTCCTGTCAGATTAACACTTTTAACACGATCAGCTCATTATCAAACATCAGCACAGTCAAATCATGAAATAATCATCATCATAACAGCAGTAACATGATGTCTGTGTTTAGTTTGTCTGGCCTTGATGGGAGTGAGGGTACAATTGTGTGTGTGTGTGTGCATAGGTGTGTGTGTGCATGCGTGTGTGTCTGCATGCGTGTGTGTGTGAGAGTGTGTGTGCATGCATACGTACATGTGTAATTATATAAAGTGTGCAAATGCAAAAAATAAATGCAGAATTAGTCTTTAATATAAAAAACAAAATTATCAAAGTTATTGTCATTTTTGTAATAATTTTAATAGAATTGTAACAATTATCTTTTTAAAAAAATCAACAGTGTGTGTGTGTGTGTGTGTATGTGTGTTTATTTGCATGTGTATAAATATATGAAAAATGTGCAAATATAAAATTGAAGAAACGATAAATAACAAAAACTAAAAAATAACTATTATTTGAATATGTAATAATAACTATAGTAGAACTGTGACAATATGTTTAAAAATCATCATAAAGGTGTGTGTGGGTGTTTATATGAGAGCTGAGGAGACTCCGCCCCACGAAGGCAGCAGGGCCAGACAGGGTGTGTCCAAGAATGCTCAAGTCCTGCGCTGCTGAACTGGGGGAGCCTCTGGTGACCTGGATCACGGACTACCTCACAGGGAGACCTCAGTACGTCAGGCTGAGGGACTGCTCCTCTGACACGGTGGTCTGCAGCACTGGCGCACCACAAGGGACTGTTCTTTCCCCTGTCCTGTTCACTCTGTACACATCAGACTTTAAGTACAACTCTGAGTCGTGCCATGTGCAGAAGTACTCTGACGACACTGCAATCGTGGGATGTATCAGGGATGGACAGGAGCCTGGTGGAGGACTCTGTGACATGGTGCAGGGCAAACCATCTGCAGATCAACACTACCAAGACCAAGGAGATGGTGGTGGATTTCCGGAGGTCCAGGCCGCCTATGCAACAGATCTCCATTGAGGGGTCTGATGTGGAGGTGGTCGGGACCTACAGATACCTCGGGCTGCAGCTAGACAACAAACTGGACTGGTCTTTCAACACCGAGACCCTCCTCAAGAAGGCTCAGAGCAGGCTCTACTTCTTGAGGAGGCTGGGGTCCTTCAAAATCTGCCGGAAACTCCTAC
>NW_024615174.1:0-4354 GCF_008729295.1 Plectropomus leopardus
TTTGAATATTTGTTTGTCTCCTTTAAACTTACCACACAACATCTACACACTGGAGGTACTGATGGGTTTGTTTTGGCACAGATGAGGAGCGAAAAACTTTAAAACTGATTTTTATTATTATTTTTTTTTTAAAGAAAAGGATATTTTTTCTATTTCAAAAAAAATCCCCACACAATATGGAAGGAATGTCTTAAATCTAAAAACAGTAGGTTTTTCCTTTAAAAGCTTTGTGTTTTTGTTGTGTTTGGAAGGAATGTTTACTTAAAAATATTTAGCTTTTGGTTTTTTTATTAAGATTTTTGGCAATAGTTTTGGTGATTTTTTTAAGTCACAGTTTGGAAGGCATGCTTCCTTCAACAATTTGTGTCTTAAATTTCTTCAGAAATGTTTGGTGATTTTTAAAGCAAACATGATTCCTTAAATAAATTGCATTTTTCCACACAAATTTGAATGTTTTCTTTTTCAAAAATGTGATTTTTCTTCTTTAAATATATATTTTTTGTTTTGGGGTTTTTCCTTTTAAGATCTAGTGATTTTTTTTGTGCCTTTTAATTTTTTTGGAAAAACTGTTTCACCATAAAATTTTGTCGACTTGCTTTTACATACAGTTTGTGAAGCATGCTGATTTTTTGGTGGGGGAGCTGTACTTACAAAAAACTACTGTTTTTTCTCTATTTTTAGATATGCATTTTTTAAAGATATTCATACACATGCATATAAACACACACACACACACCTTTATGATGATTTTTAAAAATATTATCACAATTCTACTATAGTTATTTAGTAGAATTGAATTATAGTAAATTCAAATAATAGTTATTATTTTGTTTTTGTTATTTGAAAGATTTATTGTTTGTTCAATTTTATATTTGCACATTTTTTTATGTATTTATACACATGCAAATAAACACACACACATACACTGTTGATTTTTTTTTCTTTACAAAAATGACAATAACTATGATAATTTTGTTTTTTATATTAAAGACTAATTCTGCATTTATTTTTTGCATTTGCACACTTTATATAATTACACATGTACGTATGCATGCGCACACACTCACACACACACACACACACACACACGCATGCACACACACACAATTGTACCCCCCTTCCCATCAAGGCCAGACAAACTAAACACAGACATCATGTTACTGCTGTTATGATGATGATTATTTCATGATTTGACTGTGCTGATGTTTGATAATGAGCTGATCGTGAAAGTGTTAATCTGACAGGAACATCCCACCCTGGTTGACCACAGTCCATAAATCAGCAGCATCTGAACCACACATTCACACACTCACCACACAACATCTACACACACTCACTACACAACATTTACACACTGTTGTACACAGATGACATGACAGATGTTCTCGGTTGTCTGGATAAAGTCTGTAAATTCTCTGAATTTTGTCTTGATTGTTGAATTTTCGGCTCCACTTTAATGTGCCTGTAAACATGTGCAGCTGCTGTGCTGCCCCCTGGTGGCTCTAAATTTGACTCTCAGCTCAACCTGATAACAGTTCGGTGCCTTAAAGGCCGTGAGTTCGAATCCGGAGGTGCAGGTTAAAGCTGCCTCTGCCTCCTCAGACACTGAGCTGTGTGGGTCAGAAACACATCATTTCAAGGATTTATGACATGTTTGGCTTTGTAAAGTTCCACTTCCACATTATTAGTCTTCCTCGCCTTCTTCTTCTTTTTTCTTTCTATTCTTCCTCCTCTTTTTCTGAACGCTTGTTAATAGAAATGTTGAGTCATTAGATTGAGCTTCTTTTATTACTGTGCAGCTGCTATATTTATTTGTTTTATTTATTTAATGACTCATTTGTTGACCCAGTGTTTTATGTAATGTTCATTGTTTAATAATCACAGAAACCTGAGTTCGGCATTTTGCTCTTGTGGTGTATCTGCACGGCTGTAATGACCATGAAGGCTCCTGCTGTCACACCTGTCACAGGTGTTCATATCTGTGTGCATGTGAGCTGAGATGTGGGAGGGGAGATCATTCAGTGGTAATCTCACCTGCTCTGCTCAGCTGTCACACTGATGTTTACCCTCTGCTTTTCTGCTCAGGGCTCCAGGCTGCAGGAGAACACACCTCAACAGGTAAACACAGAAACAAAAGAGGGAGACACATTTCTGTCTTCATTAACTTCACGTCTTCAACAGAGTTTCTCAGGTTGGCGAGTCGAAGCAGCCGCTGTGCAGGAACACTGGAGCTGAAACGTGAGGGACACTGGAGACCAGTGGCTCATGATTTTAGTGATTGGACCCTGAAGGAGGCAGCAGCTGTCTGCACAGAGCTCAACTGTGGCTCTGCTGTTTCTCTTGGAACAAGAAGCGAGTCCCCAGAGATATCTATGTGGTGGATCAGGTCTGAATGTCTTCAGTCTGGATCCTCTCTGAGGGACTGTGCAAGAATGAAGTTCACTAAGAACGCCATAGATCTCGCCTGCTTAGGTAAGCCCACCAGTGACATCATCTACGACGGTTATGTACTCAGGTTAATATTCAGTCATTTTCAGAGTTTTCACTCTTTATAATATTCTATATACTTGATGCTAATTTTATTTTTGGGGGTGGATTATCAGACTCTGGGATATGTCAATGATCAAAAATGAAGTTGATTTTTGTCCATTTTCATTTCTCTGTGCAGAATGAGATTTTTTTTAAGTTCCTCCTGTACCACTAGAGGACAAAAAATGCCCTTTTCCTAAACTGCTATAAAAAGGTTATAAAATAATATAATTTTCCACTTTTTTGGAGTTAGATCTTTTAACTAACTTGAGTCATAATCATTACACATTACAAAAATATTCATTAATTTTCAGAGTTTTAACACTTTAAATGCCACTTTCTTTACAAAATGCCACTGCTTTTAAATGTTAAAAACAGAAAAGGTGTCTACATACTTCAGTACATTATCTTTTGTGTAGTATGAGATTTTTTCAATAGTTCCTCTCATCCCCCAGAAGACAAAAAATGTCTTAAATCTGCAATAAATACATTTTCAGTTTCTTTACATAATGCCACTGACATATGAAAAATGAAGCGTCTTATCATTTTTACAGATAACGAAATGACCACACACCCAAGCTACTCATATTTAATATATTAACTGCAACTTCCCTTGTCTAAACTAACTTTTTTTCTCAAAGGCAACAACTGCCATAAACTAACTTTACAATCACACTGCACACTATTTCCCAGGTTTCCACTGGGGATATATTTGTTTGAGGGAAAACAGGAGAAAATAGTGAAATACAGAATATTGAAGCCCTAACTCCAGGGTAAATGCCTAGTATGATAAATTTTGTGAGTTTATTCTGTGATGGCCAAGGGATAAAAAACAAACAAAAACCTGCAGCTTTCATGGGATTTTATAGATTTTGATTTGAACATTTTTCTCTTTGAGGATTTGAATGTCTGTATTTTGGCTGCACATACACACACCCAAATGCACTAATTTTTCAATACTGATACACACACACCACACCCTGACATCCCAGCCAACACACGCACATCATTTTGGGCCAATTCATGTATTCAATTGGCCTGCAGGACTTCATATTATAAGAGAACAGAAAAACTGAAACAAAGCCTGTGAAACAAATCTCATGCCAAATGTGTTAAAATGATAAAAACAAAAACACTTCAATTTTGAAGTCAGGACTACAGGATGGAAGCCAAACAACCAAAAAAAGGTTTCATGCTTTAGTAATAATAATAATAAATTATATTATTTGTATAGTACCTTTCATGCAAGAAATGCAGCCCAGCATGCTTTACGAGAAAGAAGTTACATGAACCGAGTGCTTCACATGAAAAGACAAAATAAATCCTGCATTTAGAAATAAGATAAGATCAGAACAGAATACATAGAATGCATCTTTACATGGATAAAATCCTCTTCAAAATACAAGTAAAATGTCAGTAAAATGTCAGTGGGATCAAAAATTGCAGTGAATGAGACAAAAATGTCCCCTAGGAGGACGAAAGGAGCAGTTTTGATTTAACAGTGTATTGTAAACTCATTATAAGAGCTGAGGTTAATATTCTAAAATCAATCAATTCGAAATCACTCGACCCAGCCAAAATCTCTGCCATATACATTAACACGGCAAAAATCACTGAAAAATCAAAACCCTAAGGACAAAAATGTCTCCAGGGGAACCAGAGGGTTATTGATGAACTGATGTTGGAATTGTTCTGAGTCCAGTTTGAATCACTGACTTGTTGTTTGATGACGTCTTTTTATTTTGTGTCTGGTGTCTTTTCTCTCTCTCGATTTTATCTTCTTCTATCTCTCCAGACTCTGTCAGGCTGCTTAATGGGACCAGTC
>NW_024615175.1:0-1296 GCF_008729295.1 Plectropomus leopardus
TATTACGCAACTCTATCAGCTATTATAAAGCATTTCCAGCCACTTTTTGAAAATGTCAAAATTTGAGATTTTTGCCATACTATAGCATGCGATTTTCGGCCATTTTTTTGACATGCTAAAATGTGACGTTTTTAGTGTTTTTTGATCCTTTTTTCCACATGCTATGCTATTATGTGTCTCTATGAGCTATTATAAAGCATTTCCAGCCACTTTTTTAAAATGTCAAAATTTGAGATTTTCGCCATACTATAGCATATGATTTTCGTCCATTTTTGTGACATGCTAAAATCTGACATTTTTAGCGTTTTTTGATCCTTTTTTCCACATGCTATGCTATTACGCGTCTCCATGAGCTATAATAAAGCATTTCCAGCCACTTTTTAAAAATGTCAAAATTTGAGATTTTCGCCATACTATAGCATGCGATTTTTGTCCATTTTTTTGACATGCTAAAATATGACGTTTTTGGCGTTTTTTGATCCTTTTTTCCGCATGCGATGCTATTACACGTCTCTATGAGCTATTATAAAGCATTTCAAGCCACTTTTTAAAAATGTCAAAATTTGAGATTTTCGCCATACTATAGCATGCGATTTTTGTCCATTTTTTTGACATGCTAAAATGTGAAGTTTTTGGCGTTTTTTGATCCTTTTTTCAATATGCTATGCAATTACGCGTCTCTATGAGCTATAATAAGACATTTCCAGACACTTTTTGAAAATGTCAAATTTTGAGGTTTTCGCCATACTATAGCATGCGTTTTTTTTCCATTTTTTTGACATGCTAAAATGTGTGGGTTTTGGCGTTGTTTTGATCCTTTTTTCCACATGCTATGCTATTACGCGTCTCTATGAGCTATTATGAAGCATTTCCAGCCACTTTTTGAAAAGGTCAAAATCTGACATTTTTGCCATACTATAGCATGCGATTTTCGTCCATTTTTTTGACGTGCTAAAATATGACGTTTTTAGCGTTTTTTGATCCTTTTGTCCACATGCTATGCTATTATGCGTCTCTATCAACTATTATAAAGCATTTCCAGCCACTTTTTGAAAATGTCAAAATTTGAGATTTTTGCCATACTATAGCATGCGATTTTTGGCCATTTTTTTGACATGCTAAAATGTGACGTTTTTAGCGTTTTTTGATCCTTTTTTCCACATGCTATGCTATTACGCAACTCTATCAGCTATTATAAAGCATTTCCAGCCACTTTTTGAAAATGTCAAAATTTGACATTTTTGCCATACATGCGATTTTTGGCCATTTTTTTGACATGCTAAAATGTGACGTTTT
>NW_024615176.1:0-3045 GCF_008729295.1 Plectropomus leopardus
GTGTGTGTGTGTGTGTGTGTGTGTGTCACACTTACATCTCTTCTGCAGCAGGATGATGAGCAGACACGTCAGGACCTTCAGGATCTCCGCCATGACGACGGCCGACGTCGCAAAGAAGCGGTCGCCCGGCAACGTGCGTACGTATCGGATGCTGAGGATGAGCGACGCGTTCTGTACGACCAGCACGGCCAGACTGATGTACTTCAACTTCCTGTTCGCTGCAGACAAACGCCAAAACACCAAAACTTACTAATGTCATTTTAATGATTCTGAAAGTTTCATCGTTACGGACGCTGACCCACAGGTGATGAATAATCATACGGATGTAATTTCTTTCATTAAATATATAACGGACAAAAATTAACTCTTTGAGCCATCAGTTTTCTTGCGAAGCGTTCAGACGTCTTTATTTTAAATGTTTTATATTTTATATATTTTAACCTTTAAAATCTGAACAAGTTGGTTTCTTAAGACATCAGGGAAAAGGCAACGAGCAACTTGGCAAAAAATGCAAAATAAAATCAAATAAAATAAACATTGAAAATTCTCAAAAAACAATCAAAATGTAGAGCTCTAATTATATATTTAAAAATCTGTTACAGAAAATAAATAATTACATCTGTTTTGGGGTAATTTCAGTGTTCCTAAAGAAACATCTTGTAACTTTTGTCAAACAGCCTTTCTTTCCACGTTTTTTGAGAGAAATCTGATTTCAAAGGGTTAAATTTATGGTGTTAACAACAGTGAATATTCATCCTTTTTTAAATTTCACAAATATTGAGAGTTTATTATGTTAGCATCTCTGTTTAACAAAAAAGTCAAATTCATTCTTTTGGCTGAGCCTGGCTTTAGACGGTGAAAAAAAATCATCCCTACAAAATAATTTCAACAGATATAAACAGAAAACATTTCATGAATCATTTAACAACAATGAATGATCAGAGGATTTTTTATTTCTAAGAAAAAAGGCAGTTTTAATTTCATTAACGGAAAACCTCACCGGAGAAAAACAGCGGGCTGTCGCACATTCCCGCGCTGGAGAAGCTGAGCGGATCTTATTGTGTCACGTGACCTTGTAATGAGGCTGTTTTATGCGTGTTGGTGGAGTCACTTTCAACTATTATGTCCAATTAATTATGTCCTGTTTATCTTGTAATGTCCAAAAGCAAAGAAGGAAACGGCGACAGCTCCGTCTGTTACAGAGTCTGTTAAACTGACAGATGATTTAATCTCACATCGATCTCAGGAAACTGTCCGCCGGGAAATGTTTTTGTCCTTTTAGTCTCCAGAAGGTGCCAGAGCGACGAAAACAGCATCAAACAGAGCTTGTTGCTCACAAAAAGAGCCAGAGGAGGATCCCCCATACCCCCGACAGAGGACACAGATAAGACACTTATGTCCTTAAATACTAGAAGTGTCCTGAAATTCCAGGAATGCCCTAAAACCTGAGAAACAACCCACGACCCTAGAAATATCCTAAAATCCTAAAACCATCCTGAAATTCTTGAAATGTCCCAAAATCCTAACAAACATCCTAAAATCCATGAAACGTCTTTTTATGTTCTAAAATCCTAGAAACCTTCTGAAATGTTAGAAACGTACTAAAATCCAAAAAATGTCCTTAAATCCAAACCAATGTCCTGATATCTGAAAAACATCCAAAGATCCTAAAGTCGTCCTAAAATCCTACAAACGTCATTTAATCCTAAAAACGTCCTAATGTCCTGTGTCCCCTCTCTGTCCCTCTGTGTGGTATCTGACGAACTAGGACATCCTGCTGAATGAATGTGGACAAACCTGAAGACACTTTACACCACAAAGCCTCTGAGTTACCTGCAGCCGCACAGGTGTGACCCGGTGTGTGTGTGTGTGTGTGTGTGTGTGTGTGTGTGTCCTGACCACACTAACCCCACCTGAACAAACCCTCCACGTCACCAGCTGCAGCCCTGTGACGGCGCAGCCCTCCTCACTGACACCCACCTGGGTTATTCACCTGTAACACACCTGTTTATCGGTGTGTTAACATCAGCCGTTAGCTCGTGCCTCCGCGGAGCGCCACCACAACACACCCCGACCCCGACGGCCCCGTTAGCCGCTCACAAACCGGCTACACACGGTAAACGGTGGAGTTAGCCTAGCCACGTTAGCCTCCAGCTCTGCCAGCATAACAACAGATAGTTTTATTAAAAAATAAATCAGGATACATTATTTAGTTATTAAACACCTGTATTACTATTTAAAAACTAGTTATCTGTCTGCTAGTTAACTTTGTGGTTAACTTTTCAGAACAATGACCCTCTTTTTTTAGTCAGCTAAGTTTGGTTGGTTAGCCGCTAGTTAGCTTAGCTTAACCGTCCCGGGCGTTAGCACGGAGCCGCAGAGGGAGAGAGTCTGATTTTAATTTTAAATAAATCAACAGAATATTAATAAATATTTAAAGATTATCACCACACCAGTGCTGCCGCTGCGTGTCTAATCCAGTAACCCTAGTTTCAGAGCTGTGCGGGCCGTATGAAGTTAACCCATCCCCCGGTTCTCCCTCCCGGATGGATCCGCTCACCTTCGCTCTGACTCCGGCTCGCTGCCTTCTCCTCGGCCGCCTGGCTGTGCTTCCCTCCGGCCATGCTGCGCTCCCTCTGCCGCCGCCCGGACCGAGCCTTCACCCCGCCGCCTGCTCGGCTAACGCTCCGCTAGCCTCCCAGCTAGCTGCCCGGAGCACGGTGAGAGACCCAGCCGGAGCTCCGCTTCGCTGTTCGGGTCAGGAGCGGGAGACAGCCGCGGCTGTCAGGCGGATGTGGAGCCGGAGCTGAGGTTAGAGGAGCCCGCGGAGAAAACACCCGCAGCACCGGGAGGAGAGCACACTGTGGAGGAGCTGAGGTGTCCCGGAAGTGAAGGGACTACAGCTGCAGAGACAGCACCGACAGACGAGAGGGATCACTCTGAGGAGAAAAACCTGTCCGCTCTCCTTAACAAATAATTGAAATAAAATTAAATAAAAATGTGTAACTCAGGTGGTATATATCCTTATTTTTCATGTTACTAATG
>NW_024615177.1:0-2697 GCF_008729295.1 Plectropomus leopardus
AAATCTTTCCTTCAAAATTGCCAACATTTTTTTCTAAGACAACATGCCTTAGAATTTTCTTTAAAAATTGTGAATAAAATAATTAACAGTATACAGCCATTTAAAGTTTTGTACTCCTCCCCTAAAGCAAAAAGAGGTTCCTCTCCAGAGCCACTACCCTGTAGGCATGCTTATCACAATGCAAACTGTAGTTCCTCTATGTACGGCTTTAGGAAATCCAGTCACAGTATAAGCAAAGAAACAATTTTGTGGTCACAGACCTGTCACCTACTGCCTGCCGGTGTGATGGGATGATCGAAGCCGCAGTGAAAGCAGAAGAGTAAGTGCAGGATCGAGAGCTGGCAGCAGAGAAGAAGGCAATTCGTGTGCAGGATTATGTGAGACAGAAGAGAGGAATGTGAGACAACTTCTTTGCACTTGTATTCTTATCTTTGTGCAGGAGACGCTGAGGTCATAGCCTTGTACAAAGTTTCAAGCAAACTAATTTACAAACAGACTTCATCTGATACATGCAGGGACTGGAAACTGCTCCAGTCATCCTCAAATCCAAAGTCATGTTGGAACTTGCAAACAAGGAATGATCATCTTAACCCTTAAGGACTGTTTAGGTCATTTTAGGCGCTTTCATCCTTTGTTTTTTTTTTAATTTTTTTTGGCTTTGTTCATGCATATGGCATAGATTTAGGCAAGATTGTGTATTTTGGTTTAAAATGTGAATTTTGTGAATTTCAAGCTCAGGTCTTACAATAAGTCTATAATACACTGTGGAAACTAAATTGTTATGTTCATACTTTTAAATGAAACCCATTCAAACTAAGATTTGTAAGCATAAAAACATGCATTGTATTATTTCTGGGTGTCATTATGGGCTTTTGACTTGGTATTTGTAATTATTTTCCAACTGATGATATAATTTTTTACCATATTTGGCATATGGAGAAAATACATGCTATGTGTGCTGTGTGTGTTCAGTTTGAAAATGAGGGAGAGAGGGACGGAGCGAGCCTGTGTCTCAGTGACTGAAGGTTATGTAAAAGCAATCAGTGGCCTGTTTAATCTTTCAGAAAGAGAGTTTGCTCATTTCCATAATCATCATCTCTCTTCCCCTGATCCCCCACGCTGCTGTGCAGCAGAGCCACCAGCCCAAAACTCGCCTGTGTGGGATCCAGAGAGAGACTCCCTCCTCGTCTCCCCTGGTCCTCTCCCCTCCTCATAATCCTGCTCTGGTGTCATCGTCCGGCCACACTCGGAGGTGGGGTGAAAAGCCGGCCGTCATAGATGCGGCTAAGACGTGATAATCTCAGACAGTCTCTCCTGGAGGGCACTCGAAGTGTTGCACTTGGTTGTACACAACAAGTGACAGAGAGAAGTTCAAACCCTGCTTACTTTCTCTCTGAGCGTCAGGCCAAATCCAGCATTAAGTGGACATGATTATCAGAGAGGTGTGCAGGGAGTGGGCTTAGAATCTGCTTAAACCACCCAAAAACACTTTGACTGGAGTATATGATGCCTTTATTGTAATTTAATTGTTATTTATGACATCTGTTGCGTGTCTGTCCATCCTCGAAGAGAGATCCCTCCTCAGCAGCTCTTCCTGGGGTTTCTTCCATTTTTTTCTCCTGTTACAGGGCTTTTTATTGAGGAGCTTTTCTTTAGGTGATGTAAGGGTCTAAGGACAGAGGGATGTCGTATGCTGTAAAGCCCTCTGAGGCAAACTGTGTTTTGTGATAATGGGCTTAATAAATAAAATTGACTTGACTTGACTTTAGCCAGGATGCATTTCAGTTAAGAGCGACATTAATGTCTGCGGGCCAAATCTTGCCCCCATTAGGGTGCTGGCTGGCCCCCAGCCATTGTCTGATTCACAATAAATATAACACTTGAGATGAAAATGCTTATTAGTTTTAAAATTATTTTTGGGGCATTTTTGCCTTTATTAGACAGGACAGAAGCTCGATAGCGTGAAAGAGGGATAGAGAGGGGATGACATGACATGCAGCAAAGGGTCATGAGCTGGAATCGAACCCACACCCGCTGCGGCAAGGACATTAATTTATGGGGTGCCTGCTTTATCCACTGAGCCACCCGACACCCTGACAATGCTAATTAGTTTTAGTCACATTTTAGTCATTTGTCATCCTCCATAGTTTTAGTCTAGTTTTATTTTTTTGCAGGCGAGCAAAACATCCTGGTGTCTATTTACTGGAGTTTACAGTCAGGTGTGGTGCTCCAATCTCATACTTTTTTATATGAAGTCCCAGTGTTTCCTCTAGGATTTTTTTCAGCAGCGGGGGCAGGCTCTCCGGGGAGCCGTGGTGGCGTAAACAAATGACGGGCCGCCACTCCTAAATGAGTGTAGAGGAAACACTGAAGTCCTCATACAGTGTTAGAAAATGGTTTTAAGCACCGCTGATGTTGGCTGTTCTTTTCTCCCCTTATTTTGAATGTCAAATAGTCCACATTTTCATCTCATCAAAAAAATGAGACTTGGATTTAGTTTTTATTAATGAGATCTATTTTAAGCTTGTCAGCGTCTTGTTTTTGTCATTGAAAGAAATGGCATTGACAAAAAAATGTTGTCATAGTATTCGTCAGCTAAATTAACACTGCCCTATGTTACTGAAACTGGCCTCAACTCTGTTAGCCAGTTTAATAGCCTAATTTTATACTAATCACATCATATTGCTTATGGTGAGC
>NW_024615178.1:0-2628 GCF_008729295.1 Plectropomus leopardus
ATACAGCAACGAGCAACAAAAACAGAAATAACCCCAAAATTTGAAAGAAATTAGCAAAAAGTTCAAGAAAATTAACTGAAAATTAGTTTAAAAAGCTGTTTAAAAATAATTATAATTCTGCAAAATAAAATTAAATATGTAATTACTTTTTAATCTAATTGTTTATTAAATCAAAGAGAATTGGCACAGTCACCAGACGTCGACAGTTGTAACGTACATTGTCCATAAATGACAGAAATAAGGGAGAAAAAGTCTATATTTGTAATTCTGCTAATTAATAATATAGTTTTCCTCGTATTTTATTCTCTTCTCCCCATGGCTTTTTAAAATAATTGCTCTAAATCTACTAATTTCTTTTATTTTTTGGAAAAGAAGTCAAACTCGGGATGTTTGGGGTTCAAAGGGTTAAAGGCTTGTGAGAGGCGTCTGAAAGCAGTAAGGTTTCAGAGGGTTAAAGGGACGTTACACCAACTTTATCGTCGTCTTTGTGGCCAGAAGAAAAGAGAAAAGGAGTCTGTGCGTCAGTTTTTGTGTTTAATGTGAGATCAGACAGAAACATTCAAACATCGTTTTCTCTCACAGATTTCTTCAGTCAGCGTCCGTTCGTTTGTTCTCTCGTTCAGTTCAATAAATAAGCCAAAGGACGGGAACGCTCCACCAGAACCTCCACAGCTCAAAATACTCTTTCATATTTGAAATAATCACATCAGTCATCAGGAGGGTTTCAGATCAGGCCTAAATTAGAGGAAAAAAATGCCAGATTTTGAGAATAGAGTCGGAATTTTGAGAATAAAATTAGAGTTTTAGGAGAAAAAAAGCTGTAATTTTACGAAAGAAAATCATAATTTTACGAGATTAAAGTTATAATTTTACAACAAATTTTATGAGAAAAAAAGTGATAATTGGTACCTTGTTCTTGTAATATTACAACTTTATTTTCATAAAATTACATCTTAATTTTCTTAAGTCGAAGACTAAAAAAAAAAAAGAATTTCCTTAATGTGATCCTGAAGCTGTCATAAAAATGTATTTAGACATTAACTGAATCCTGAGTTTGAGGGTTTGTATTTGAATTCGAGTTTGAAGCTTTCAGCCACATCGAGCACAAAAAGCTGCTCAGTTACAGACGGCAGTCGGACTCTAAAGTACGTGACACGCCTCTCTCCTGGGGACCCTAAAGGACGTGACACGCCTCTCACACGTGACGCCATGTTTATGGATACAGAATCGTAGATTTGCGTTCCCTCCTCGATGTATGTCGGCTCGGACGCCGTATTGGGGAGGTCTAGATCAAATTTCAGTTCAGTCTTTTCACTTCCTGTCCTGTGAGGGGTGCCAGAGGAGGCAGGAAAGGGATCTCTCTTTGGGAACATAAAGTACTCCGAAAACACCCTCAGAAAGTTTCTCGAGGACCAAAGTTTTCGTTCAGTTTTGTCCCAGTGATCCACATCCTGTCAGCTCCCGCTCTCAGCTCGCCGTTCACCGGTCTGGTTCCAAACTGTCTCTGTTTGGGCAGCAGGAGCTTTTCTCTGATAGTATTAGTCGAAGTGCCAGAGGTCATGATGCCGGTGGTGGAGGCGGTGGAGGTGGTAGAGGCGGTGGAGGTGGTAGAGGCGGTGGAGGTGGTAGAGGCGGTGGAGGTGGTGCCGCCTCAGTAGTCGTTGTAGCAGGACATGTTGGGGTTGGTGTGGTTTTGGCAGCAGCGGCGGCGAAGGCGGTGGAGGTGGTGCCGCCTCAGTAGTCGTCGTAGCGGTACGTGTTGGGGTTGGCGTGGTTTTGGCGGCGGCAGAGGCGGTGGAGGGGGTGCCGCCTCAGTAGTCATCGTAGCGGTACGTGTTGGGGTAGGCGTAGCGGTAGTCGTAGCCATCTGTCCGCTCTGTTTTGGTCTGCAGAGTTTCGGGCTGAAACGACAGAGATTTGATGACTCCGCCCGACTCCTCCGTCACCTTCACCTCGGTGGAGTATGAGGAGGAGGAGGCGTCGTCCAGCAGCGCGGAGCAGCCGGGGAGGCCTGGAGGTTTTGGGGGAGCACAGGGCTGGTAGGACGGGAGACCGGCAGGAGGTTTAGGACATGACTGGTAGGATGGGAGTGCCGCGGGAGGCTTAGGACAGGGCTGATAGGACACCTGAGGAGGACCAGCACAGGTGTTAATGTGAAAGGGATTAAGCCCCGCCCCTGTCAGTTTTTCCATCAAACGCCACATTTAGTTTGATCCAGATCTACCAGTAAAACTGCCCAGTCACAGACTAGAAGTGATGACCTGTACCCACCTTGGTCGTGGTGGTGATGATGGTCTGCAGGGCTGCAGGGGACCCGGGGGTGTTGCTGGGGTAACGGCAGGGGTACTCGGCGCTGTAGTAATGGTGGTTGTCACTGTAGGGGGCGGAGCTCTTCAGCAGCTCCTTCCAGCCTGCAGACGGCTTCGCCTGAGGGTCGAAGGACGAGGACGAGGACGAGAGAGGAGCAGAGGAGGAGGTGGAGGAGGAGGAGGAACCCAGGACTGGAGCCACCCTGCACAAAAAAAAAACAGGATCTGGTTTAGACCTGTTTACACTGACAGGATCTGGTTTAGACCTGTTCACACTGTCAGGATCTGGTTTAGACCTGTTCACATTGTCAGGATCTGA
>NW_024615179.1:0-3010 GCF_008729295.1 Plectropomus leopardus
TTCACTAGCAAGGACCACACCTCAACAGGAGAATCATTTTGACGATTTATTGACATGAATGTAAATTGGTATAAACATTGATGTTGAATTATTGGGACGGATGGTGAAGCTTCGGTGGGGAATCTGCCATGAACCCGGGCACGACAGAGTGTGCATTATATGAGAGAGGACAAAGCCGTTTTGAGATCTCTTAGGTTGGAACGGATGTAACAGTGATAAGCTCGGGAGGATCATCGGCCGATGATCTGAATCAAGTGTTCCGGTATGCCACTACGGGAAGCCGAGGTGGCGGCTCGGATTCTGAAAGAGTGTCTGGAATAAGGCATGGGAGAGATGCCTGACAAAGACAGAACCTGACGGATTGAAATGCAGACAGAGGGTCATCTTGTGATGTGCTTTGTGACGTCTGGAAATGTAAGTACTTGGAGAGAATGAGGACGGTGTTTAGAACTGATTTAACGTTGAAGTAGAAGATGGGAGTGGGTTGGCTAGATTAGCTGGTTGGAGAAAAAGGAAAGGTTCGAAAGGCAGGCGTGCCAATTTGGATCATATCAAAGGGTCGAAGCAGGGAATTCTGAGCATCTCAGAAAACCGAAGAAGGCAAGAATGAACATTACTTCTAGAGTTTGGTTGACGTGAGGTATGCTATATCCAGAGCGGATGGTGTGGATGCAGGATGACAGCAATTCTGTGGTTAGTGGAAGTATACGAGGACTCTGAGCTGGCTCTTGGTGCGAAAGGGCTCTGAGCAGTGAGGTGATCTGGGGGTGACCATGAGCTGGGCCGGGACTACTGATTAGGAGTTTGGTGATAAACAAAATGCTACTGAGGTAGACTTTGATTGTCTGGGATTCCAAGATCAGGGGCATTAAAGCTGGATTTAGGTGTTGAAAGTCAAGGCCGAATGTGGAGGAACTAGAGTTGGGTGTGCATCTGCGTGAGGGGCCAAGCTTCTGAACTTCTGGCATTCTCTTTCCAGCTTGGGGGCCATTCGCCTATGAACCATCTTCCATTGTATAAACCCCCAAAACCGGCAGATGGAGCCATGTTGGTGAACAGGTCGATGTCCTGAGGACGAGCCAGGTGGTCGTCATAATAGAAGAGATCCCTTCCAATCGCCAAGGAGATAGAGCCAGAAGTGGAGCTTGGCACGGCTTGGCGTGTCAAGAGAGATGAAGGTCAAGAGCGACGGGACAGAAGAAGCAATGCACAACAGGTGAGAAAGGAAGGCCCGCCCCCAAGCAATGATGCAGAGAGCAAATTGAGGTGACCCAGGAGGGAAAGGAGCTGATGCTTGGTGCAATGTGGGGCAGGGAGAAAATTTGAGATCAATTCGAGATATGCAGTTAAGCTTCTCAGCTGGAAGCAAGGCTTGAAACACTGTTGAAGGCAGGCAATGCCTGTTGCGACATAAAATGATCAGAAAAGAGACCAGAACCCTGGAAAGAAACTACGCAGTGCACAGGATGAGAGGGAAAAGTCGGTGGCATCCCGGTGCCAACAGCCCTGGCCGAGACGAGTTGGGAGGTAAAGGCAAGACACCCCTTTCACGGCTGGCTGCCACAGGTGTTGTAGATGAATGGTAGGGGGCATGGACATCCCAATGCCGGATGCCCCAGCGAGAGTGAACCGGTGTGGTAGCTGAGGCTGTACAGCTGGTTGCAAGGCATCCCGGCACCAGATGCCCCAGCGAGAGTGAAGTGGTGCGGTTGCTGAGCGTTTACAGCAGGAGGCAACGGCAACTGAATGCCAGACGCCACGGCAAAAGCAAACCGCTGCAGGCTTCGAGGTTAAGCTGTAGAGGGCACTGGCAGCGCGGTGCCAGATGCCCCAAGGAGAGTGAACTGGTGCAGTAGCCGATGTCGTACAGCTGGGGGCCCCAACATCTCAGTGCCAGATGCCCTAACAAGAGCGAACTGTTGAGGTCACTGCAGATGTACAACTGAGGGCAGCGGCATCCTGGTGCCAGATGCCCCAGCGAGAGCAAAGTGGTACGGTTGCTGAGCGTGTATAGCTGGGGGCATTGGCATCCCAATGCCAGACTCCCCAGAAAAAGCGAACCGCTGCAGGCGTCGATGTTAAGCAGTAGAGGGCACTGGCAGCCCTATGCCAGATGCCTCAAGAAGAGAGAACCGGTGCAGTAGCCGAGGTCGGTCAGCTGGGGGCACTGGCATCTCGGTGCCAGGAGCCCCAACGAGAGCGAACTGTCGAGGTTGCTGTGGGTGTACAACTGGGGGCAAGGGAATCCCGGCGCCAGATGCCCCAGTGAGAGTGAAGTGGTGCAGTTGCTGAGAGAGGATTGCCAGAGGAATCGGCATCCTACTGCGAGACGCCCCACCAAAATCTAACTGCTGCAGGCAGCGAGATTGAGCAATGGAGGGCACTGGCAGCCTGGTGCCAGACGCCCCAAGGAGAGTGAGCCACCATAGATGCAACGGTTGGGCAGTAAGTGGCGCCGGCATCCCGGTGCCAGATGAGCCAACACGAGCGAGCCACTCAAATGGAGGTGGGAGAACAGTCGAGGGCACAGGCATCCTTGTGCCGAGGTCCCCAGGTGAGGCAAGCCAGTGGGAGTGGGAGGGTGCTGCCAACATCGCTGACACCCCGGGCAAACCTGACTGCAGTGGCCGACGGGACCTAGGAGAAATGGCCGCCGTAGATGCAGTGTTGTCAAGAATCTGGGTACGGGGATTGGAGGGAACCGGAGATGGACGGGAGACGAAAGCGCCAGGAGGGCGGACGGGAGGATTAGCCGTGGCCAGGGAGAAAGCAGGCGAAGGCCGCTGCGACAGAAAACGATCAGAAAGGAGACCAGAACCGTGGGACAGAACGACATGGTGCACGGGATGAGAGGGAAAATTTGTCGGCAACCCAGTGCCAACAATCCGGCTGAGACGGGTTGGGAGGCATAGGCGGGAGTCTCAACCAAGGCCGGCTGCTGTGGGTTGTGCGGAGGTACAGTGGGGGGCACTGACAACCCGGTGCCAGATGCCCCAGTGAGAGCGAACTG
>NW_024615180.1:0-2014 GCF_008729295.1 Plectropomus leopardus
GTGTGTGTGTGTGTGTGTGTGTGTGTGTGTGTGCGTGCGTGCGTGCGTACCTGTCCTGTATCCAGTGTTGTTGAGGTAGACCCCGAAGGTCCGCGGCTCGTGCTGCCGTTGCCATGACATCGAGGAACAGTTCTCGTTGTTCGTGTAGGTGTTGTGGTTGTGGACGTACCTGCAGACAGAGAGAAGACATTTAGAAGATTTAGTGCACATTATTTAATAATAATAATAATAATCATCATCATCGTCATCATCATTTTAATAATAAAGTATTTCCTTTTTAAATGAATAAGATTAAATTCCTTCAAAACAAATTAAGATATTATGTTGTTTACACATTTTTCAAAAAAGTTACTTTGGCTTGCAAAATCTGGACTGGCCCTTTAAGTTTTTCAATAAAATCAATACGTCAGTGAATCAGAAGTATTTAAACTGCTGAGGGTAAATGATGCAATTTCTTAAAAAAAAAACATGGGGAAAAAGGCAGTGAGCAGCTTGGTAAATATTCCCAAAATTGTGAGAAATTAGTGGATTTAGAAAATTATTTTTAAAAAAGAAAAAAAAGGAAAAAAGGAAAAAAAAGAAAAAGCTAGAGAAAAACTTTATTTATAATTATTATAATTACATATTTGAATTTAAATTACTGAATTACTATAATTTTAAGCACCTTTCAATTAATTTCTAGGTAATTTTTTGTACTTTTCACTCATTTCTTACAAATTTTTGGATCATTTCTTCTTGCCCTGTTTAAAAAAAATCATGCCATGTCTGTCTTTCCATCCGTCTGTCCGTCTGTGTGTCTGCGGGGACTTACTTCCCAGTGAGCATGCTGGAACGCGACGGACAGCACATGGGCGTGGTCACAAAGGCGTTGGAGAAAGAAGTCCCGCCTTCCTCCATGATGCGGCGCGTCTTATTCATCGCCTGCATCGAACCTGCGCAGAGACAGAGCCAGAGCCAGAGACAGAGCCAGAGCCAGAGACAGAGGCAGAGACAGAGGCAGAGCCAGAGCCAGAGACAGAGCCAGAGCCAGAGACAGAGGCAGAGACAGAGGCAGAGCCAGAGGCAGAGGCAGAGGCAGAGACAGAGACAGAGACAGAGCCAGAGCCAGAGGCAGAGGCAGAGGCAGAGGCAGAGACAGAGACAGAGACAGAGGCAGAGCCAGAGGCAGAGGCAGAGGCAGAGACAGAGACAGAGACAGAGCCAGAGCCAGAGGCAGAGGCAGAGGCAGAGGCAGAGACAGAGACAGAGACAGAGGCAGAGGCAGAGGCAGAGGCAGAGGCAGAGGCAGAGACAGAGACAGAGGCAGTGATACGATGTCGTTCGTGTTGGATGCTGCTATTTGACGCTCTCGGCTAAAACAAAAGTATTTTTCATCAAAATTTTATTAAATAGTTAAATAGAAGTTATACATTATATAAACTATACCACTCAATAGAAATACAAAAAAAGGCCTTCCAAAAAAAAAATTAAGAATTTCAATCAGAAAACTTCAGGTTAAATATATAAAAAATAAATGTAATAAAAGTATCAAAAAACTACATTATTTCTGGGTGTCATTCTGCGCGTTTGACTTGGAATTTGTCGTTTTGACTATTTTCCACCTGATGACGTCATGCAGACGCGTGCGTGTGTGTGCGTGTGTGTGCGTGCGTGTGTGTGTGTGAGTGTGCGTTTAAGTGTGTGTGTGTTTAACTCACCCAGCTCCTGGTCCTGGTCGTCCGTCAGGATCAGGATGATGTTCGGACGGATGTTGCGGCGGTCTCTCTGGAGGCGGGGCTTCATACGCTGGCCAGACAGGAAGTGAACGTGGCCAAGCGTCACGGAGATGAACAGGAAGAGGAGGAGTCGGCCCGCCATGGCCTACGACCCCTGACCTCCCCAAAAAATGTCAACCAATCAGCTGCAGAGGCTCAACTTCTGGAAAACAACCAAACAGACAGACGACAGGCAGAAGAGTTTATTTTAGTGATTTTTAAAGAGAAGCAGCAGATACGAGCGAAACGTGACCAACAGT
>NW_024615181.1:0-1155 GCF_008729295.1 Plectropomus leopardus
TTTTTTCACCTGAACAGTCTGAATGTAACTATTTAGTTTCCACAGTGTATTTTAGACTTATTGTAGGAGCTGAGCTGCAAATTCACTGATTACACTCAAATACACAATCTGGACTACATTTAGGACACATGCATCAACACACACACAATTATCACAACAGGAAGAAGGAAAGAGACTAAAATGAGACAAACTGTCACTAAAGGGTTAATAACAAACAGTCCATAAAGGGTTAATGTTAATTTGCACAAAACAACAGAAATACAACAATGGAAGAAACAAAGTTATGCAGGTGAGATTAAGAAAACCTCTGTTGTGGTTTATAATTAGGAATCTAAACTCAATAAGGACGATAAACAAACACAAACGTCATCAAACATAAAGAAAGCAGCATAAATAAACCAAAAACATCAAATAAATACAATTATCTGAAGCTCTCTATTTATTTTCTACGGCGTTATATGTTACAGAAATTTACTTTGGTGTTTATTTGTACAGTCGGGTTTTTTGGGGGGCGGGGGGTCGATGTGAGGGTCTCGGGGTAGACGGATGTCATCTGCTGTAAAGACGTCTGAGGCGAACTCTGATCTGTGATAATAAAGAAAACTATACATAAAACTGACTTGACTGTTTTCACAGGACGTTATTTTGTCTGACTGTTGTTGATTTTAATTTTCTTTTATTCCGTGCAGACGACACAGCAGATGGTTTTCATGTTTCCTTTTATTGGTTTTATGTTTTGTTACGACATTTTTGTGCCTGAGGACCCTTTTAAGTCCACATGTTTTTCTTCAAATTATTATTATTATTTATTTATTTATACATTTTAGTCTGCTTCAGGGTTTTGTAACTTCCCATATGATTTTTTATTTTTAAGTCATTTATTTATTATTTTACTTTTGCTGTTATCCTCTTGTTTACCTCTTAGTTTAAGTTTGGGTATTTTTTGTCAATTTATGTATTATTTATTCATCACTATGAAATTATTGAAACAAAAATAATATTAATAACTGTGTTGCTGTGTGTTTCAGGTACTGATCGGGCTGCAGAGCCCTGAGGACGGAAAGAGACAGACATGATCCCTTATTCTCCCTGAGGTGTACACACACGGACACACACATGGACACACACACATGGACACACACGGACACACACACA
>NW_024615182.1:0-1418 GCF_008729295.1 Plectropomus leopardus
AAAACACACACTTCCTCCTGTGTCACAAACTCCCGTTCGGCTCGTTTTTAAAACACCTTTTCACACTGGGGCGTTTTTTTGTGCCGTTAATGAATACGTCAGTGTGCTGCATGAATTTATACCAACAGTCTTTTTTTGCACCATCGCGGCAGCGTTTATTCAGTGTCCTGTGTTTTTAAATGTCCTGTGTCTTTGTGTTTGAATTCGCTCGACGGAGAAACATGTTCAACGACAATAAAGATCATTCTGAGATTTTTTTTTTGAACTGTTGTTTTTGTCACGAGTACTTTCAAAGAGAACACAAACATTACGCGTTGAAAAAGTGATTTTTTTTCATAATGAAGCCAATTTTTCTGAGCTTCCACATCATGGATAAAGATATCAAACAATCACGTTGTGAGGAATATTAAAACATCATGACACTGACGTAGCGGTTGAACCTTTTGAAAATTCACACCCCTGCCAGGCATGGCGCCTCACGTAACCTCACGTAACCTCACGTAACCTTCTCCACACTCTGAGAGTTTTGTCACTGCAGCTTCGTGAACTCAGTTTGAACAAAACGTAATTGATATTGACGGCAGCAGCTTCATGTGAAGGAGCTCTGACGCACACGATCATCGAGGCGCTCTGTCCGATATGAAAACATCACGTTCACTAAAGTCTGTCAACATCACGTCCGAATCACAAGAACACCACTGATGACATCACTGATGACATCGCTGTCTCTTCATACACAGACTGAACTCTGGACGACCGAATGTCAGGATATAACATATCAGATTTTATACAACGTACAACATGAATACAGACCTCCAGCTCATGTTAAATAATTGAAAAATAATTGAAATAATTGAACAATGTAAACCTAATCAAAGAACTGGTGAGAAATTCCCAGGTATCCCAACAGGTCAGCCTGAGAGAGACTCAGTCATCACGTCTCCCAGCAGGACGTCTGACATCTGATTTACATCTTTACATTTCTGCTCACAGGAGGGAAATAAGATCAACACGGCTTTAAAACAAAGCAAAGAAACTTTTACATATCAGAAACATCAAAAGACTCAGTTTTAGAAGGTGAATGGGAGGTGTTATAGTTCCCAGCATGCAACAGGGTTCATGTTCAGGTCTTTTTATCGCAGCAGATTCCTGCACGTCAGTCGACCGTTTCACAAACATCCTCTTAACTCTGCTCACGCTGCTTCCCACATTCAACCCATTAGAGTCCCAGTTAGAGTCCCAGTTACAGTCCCTGTTCAGTCCCAGTACAGTCCCAGTAACAGACCCAGTTACAGTCCCAGTACAGTCCCAGTAACAGACCCAGTTACAGTCCCAGCACAGTCCCAGTACAGTCCCAGTAACAGACCCAGTTACAGTCCCAGTAACAGACCCAGTTACAGTCCCAGTACAGTCCCAGT
>NW_024615183.1:0-3418 GCF_008729295.1 Plectropomus leopardus
TTATTATTTTACATATATACTTATTTTATTTTATGCATTTTTCTTATCTTATTTATTTTGTATATGTATTTATCTATTCTTTTACATACTTATTTCATTTCCTTAATATGTGGACGTAAGCGTACACAGGTAAAGGTGTGCATACATGTATATGTGGGCGAAAGTCTACATACAAATGCGTTATAAAAAAATGCGTATATAAATATATATAGAAGTTTGCTTTTTTAATCTTACTTTATAATATTACATCATTTAATTTTTAAAAATATATTTTCTGGTTTAAAAAGGAGAAAACAACAACAAAAAGAGGAGTATTGATGAAATGCTGGTTTAAAATAATTTCAGTCATATCAAGATTGTATTAGTATGACTGTTGTCAATAACAAAAAAGCTGACAATGTCATGATTATATGAAATACTCTGCAAAAAAACAAAAAGAAAAGGCTGCAGAGTGAAACAGAAACCATCACATGACACCAGCGTCTGTAAGAGTGTGTTTGTTTGTGGGGGCCTGTGAGGTGAGCGTCAGTTTACCTTCTTGTCCTGGAGGTCTGTAGAGAGCTCATAGCTGTCAGATAGAGCCTTGCAGCGTTTGCTCTCCTCCTCCTCTTGCTTGCGGAGCGCCAGGCTGGCCGGCTGGTGTCGGCTTCGCTGAGCCCAGGCGAGGCTCGCCGGGCTGGGGGGAGAGATGGGAGAGCTGCCCTGAAGGAGGAAAGCAGGGGGAGACGGGTCATTAACCCTTAGGGACTGTTTTAGCACATTTAAGGCGCTTTTCAGTCTTCATATTTTTGATAATTTTGGCTGTGTTCATGCATATGGCATACATTTTCAACTAAAAACACAGTGGCATAATGACAGAAATCTGGCATTTAAAGGGATAAAATTCTGAAAATTAATGGATATTTGATACATATGATGAGGACTGATTTTTATAGCCTTATTTTGAAACGCACATTTTGTGCGCAGAGCGGTTTGAGTGTGAGTATTAGACAATACACATGAAAAAAGTATAAAAATCAATGTTGCTGCTAATCACTGACATATCCCAGGCTGTGATCATCAAAAAGAAAAAAAAATCATGACAAAATCTGGCATTTAAAGGGACACAATTCTGAAAATTAATGAATATTTTATATTCATGATTAGGACTGATGTTGGTTAAAAAAACTGACTCAATGAAAGCAGAAAATAATTTTATTGTATATTCATTTTTAAAGCTTGATTTTAAAAAGCACATTTTGCGTGCAGAACGATATGTGTGATATTAAAGCGCGCCCTGACGGTTCACATTCAGCTCTCTCTGCAGTCTGTGTGTGTTCAGGTGCTGCTGCCTGAGCGTTGACCTCCATAACAACCTCTAAAGCAGACACACAGCCTGGCCCACTGCCGAGCCGACAGATACTCTTCACGGGCAGCACCGCGACCCAGCTGAGGATGATACACAAGTTAAACCAAAACAGGATTCTGTTTTGAATTCATCATGTTTTAATAAATCATTATAAACTGGCTACCAAGGCAAAGTGAATAACACTGGAAGTGAATTTATAATGATTTCTGAGCTTCAGGTATGTTACAGTGTGGGTTGTTTTTGTACTTTTAGTCATTAAAACTAACAAGCAGGCTTTCGTTTCACTAAGGGATGCACGATATCCGTTTTAAAATAAAATATCAGAATCAGCCAACATGCTGATTTGTGCCAATATACATCAATAAACCAATATATATATTAAATTATGGTTAACGAAGTGAACATAAAGAAAACATAAACCCTAAGTTGAAGTATTTTTCTTATTTTGCACAATGAATGAATATTACACGCACTGAAAAGCCTCGTATCTCATGTCTCCATCTCGTTTTTCATTTGTGCGATTCATCGAAAGCTTCGAGAGCATCATCGGCAGAACATCTCGAAAATAACAGAACGGTGATTTATTTTGAACAATACCTGCCCCTTAAAACTAACGCAGCTGAAAGGTGATTTACTCAACATGGTGATACTTCCTGTCACATGATGCTTCAATTCCACACCGACAAATTAAATGACTATTATTTTTTTTTGTGTGTGTGTGTGTGTGTGTGTGTGTGTGTGTGTGTGTGTGTGTGTGTGTGTGTGTGTGTTTTCGGGTCAGTACCTGTGTGTGTGTGTGAGAGGCTCCCAGGGGCCCGCTGCTGGAGGTGGAGCCGTAGGGGTCACAGGGGCTGGAGAGGGGGGTGTTGCTATAGCGATGGAAGGGCGGCGGATGGCCGAAGGACGAATCAGAGAAAGTGAGCGCCTCCGGACACTGAGAGTCGCCCTCCACACTGACAGAGACAGAGGGAGAGGGTTATCTATCTGCTGACGTTGATCATATCAGATCAAATCATGGACTGAGATTATTCAATAACATCTTTGTTTCCTGCTTAAACTGAAATAAACTGCAATCTAAAGTTAAGAAAAATCAGTGAAACTGTGCATTCGACATGAAAAACAAAACAATACAAGCAAACACTTAAACGGACTTTAAGTTTAACTTTGCAGATTTTCAACCAGCTCTGTGTCATAACATTGTGGTGTAAATGAACTGTGATAAAGTTTGCTCCGTCTTATCGGCGCTCAGATCTTCCTGCTCTGATTTTCTCTGGCTCTGGGGCTGAAGCTCAATCTACACTTCGAATTTCGGCATTTTCGTAGAACCACAACCACAGACACAGAGTGTAGAAGCAGATAGAGAGAGACCCGTCCTCTCTCTCGCTGTCATACTCAGACCAAACTCAGATCAAAAAACAAGATTCTGTTACTGTCTTCAGAAACATTATTTAGCTTCTTGTTAAAGAGATAGCGCACCCAAAAATGAAAATTTGGTCATTATCCACTCGCCGTCATGCTGATGGAGAGTGGGGTGAAGTTTTATAGTCCGCAAAACTCTGCCGGAGGTTCACGGAGAAAAGGCGTCGCGCTGATCTCCCAAACGACTGAAGCAAATGGTGACCCGGATTTAAACGTTAAAAAGACATAATAAAACACAAATGTCTCCATACTGCTCGTCCAAAGTAATCAAAGTGCCCTGAAGCCCCGACGTGGCAAGTTGTTTTGAAAACTGTCATGTTTTTAGCCTTACTGAGTGTGGGAGCATTGTTCACGTATGTGCGTTTGTGTGAAACAAATGAGAGCCCGCCAAATCTGCACGCCTCACACGCACACACACACACACACACGCACGCGCACACACACTAAAAATAAATGGTCTTGAGTTTGCTTTTAAAAATATCACAAACCCTCTGCTGCCCTCTGATCAATCAATCAATTAATAAATCGAGGAGGAGACGAGACGAGAGAGAAGAAGAGGAGGAATGTGTGTGACGGACATCATTAGTCCGTGTGTGCGTGTGTGTGCGTGTGTGTGTGTGTGTGTGTGTGTGTGTGTGTGTGTGTGTGTGT
>NW_024615184.1:0-2423 GCF_008729295.1 Plectropomus leopardus
GCAGCCTTACACACCCCTCCGCTCTCTCAGGTCAGCTGATCAGCTGCTCCTGAGTGTACCTAAAACTAAGCGTAAGCTCAGAGGTGACCGTGCTTTTGCTGTAGCAGCTCCTAAACTATGGAATGATCTGCCTCTACACATCAGACAGGCCTCCTCTCTGTCTGTTTTTAAATCCCATCTCTTCACCCTGGCTTTTTAACATCATGTGAGATGTTGAATGTATTGTTATTTTTTTTTTTTTTTTTTTGCTCATTTTATTTATTTATATGTATGTATATATGTATGTATATGTATATGTATGTGTATGTATGTGCACGTGTGTATAGATATATTTGTTCTTGTTTTATGTCTTTTAATCTGTCTTGTATTTTACTTCTGTACAGCACTTTGGCCCACTGTGGTTGTTTTAAAGTGCTTTATAAATAAAGTTGGTATGGTATGGTAACCCACTCACCTGCCTTTACAGCTTTATAGCAACAGTCACACTTGAACTAGTAGATTTTTGTTTAAAATCTTTTTACAGTGAAGTTGAATGATTCCGGGTGGTGACGTTTAAGACGTGCAACCACGATGTAATTCGTTTATAGCCTAACAATAGCTTTTTGCTTCTGGCTATTTCATTTATGTTTCAAAACATACGAAAGTTGTGTTCATCTGTGAAGATTGTCATGCCGAACAAATGTGCAAGTATCATAAAGTTGTGTTTGTCACAGAGCTTATTTTTGGCGATAATCGAAAATACCAAAAGGTTTTTGACGAGGGAACCAGTGTGATGCTATCTTTCTGGTTGGCCTACAAAAATACGTCACCACTTCACCACTCTTTTAATAAAATATTTTATTTGGGCTCTGACACAAAGTAGAAAAAAATGTTTTGAAGTAAATGTGGTTAATAATAATAATTCCCTTAAAGTTTGAAATAGTTTATTGTTTAAGAGGTACACATGTTTATAGAAAATGTTAATATTGTCATTTGTACATTTTAAAGGCACAGTATGTGTTGATGATGAGTAGTGCCTTATCGGTTTTATATTAAAAGTATTTTGTATTCTCCTGTGATAGTTATTTTCAAAGTGTCTATGTCCAGAGTAATTGCATGATGCATGTGATTAGTACAGTGGAGTATTGCTGTAATTTACACTGTTGTATTATAGTGGCTGTGGTTCTCTGATACAAAGGTGATAATAACTATTAGGATTTTTTTTGAAGTAGAATACTGAAATGAGATGTTTAAGACAACTGGATTTATGGACTGTTTTATGCACTTGAAATATGGACTGAAGCAGACACTGACATTCAGGGAAAATGTTTTGATTGATCAGCCGAGAATCAACACTGTGCCACAGCTCAGTCCAGTGCCCAGGACTGAGCTGTGGCTGCTTTAACTACTGTGCATATTGTTTTTCACACATTATCAGACTATAATCAAATGTAATAAAAGGATGTTTCACAGCCTCTAGTGGCAGCTGTAGACTGAGAAAAAAATATAATTTAATTAACTGGGCTGACTGTCTGCAACTTTTAAGTTGGAACATTTACTTGTAATGTTACTCAATGCATGAGATGGCAACCTGAATCCCTCAGCACACCTTGAATTTAAATATGACTTTCACCATTCCATCTGTTTTGTCTCTCTTGGATGACATACACTTTCAGTTAGGTAGAAGAAGGTAGAAGGTAGAATGAAACAATATTTTATATAATTATGTAGTAGTAGTAGTAGTAGTAGTTATGATTAAATTCTAATCCTCACTTGGAGAAAATAATGTGTTGGACTGTTGGAGCTTTGTTCAGTGTGCTCCTGCAAAACTAAACCCCCACTCCTTCTTGACATGGAGTCAATGCACAAACCTGCATATATCCATATCCATATCCATATCCATATCCATATTGCATAGCCCACTGAGAGAGACTATCACTGCAGCCTGCAGCCCTGTTCTATGGACGATAACAGTCCAAGCCGGGTCAGCCTCACCCTGATGCCGGCTCTGCTCCCTCTCTTCATCTGGGGTCCGTTTCACAAAGCAGGTTCAACAAACTCTGAGTGTAACCCTGAACTCTGAGTTGATCTACTTTGAGATAGGAAACTCTGAGTTTCCGGTTCCAGAACAGCTGATTTGAGTTGGTTTAATCAACTCGGAGTAGTTTCACCTGGAGTTAAGCGCGTGCACCACAACTATAAAAAGCAATCAATGGAGCCCTGATTCGACGAGTCACCATGGCAACGGGGAAGCAGAGGGCTGCATTCTTCACCCCACTCGAATTTGAAATTTAATGCGCTCATATGCGGAGTTTGAACACGTTTTTAGAAAGAAGTGCAACACCGCTGCAGCTGCAAAAGAGAGGGAGATGGCGTGGGAGAACATTGCTGCCCGGGTCTGTCACGATCCCTGCCTTCTCCTCCCTCCAGTATTTTTCCACTCA
>NW_024615185.1:0-4081 GCF_008729295.1 Plectropomus leopardus
CAGGTGAAGCAGAGAAATAGAGCTGTGTGTCATCTGCATAGAAATTCAATTCCGGACAGAGAATAATAGCGCGGCATTTAGCCTCGAAGCAGATCTCAGAAAGCATTTCATCAATATAAAGAAAGTCCTCATACAACACAAGGCCTTCTCTGCAGTAGAAGGATGCAAATACTTTTGGTGCTGCATGAAAAGAGAAAAAGAGAGAAAAAAGATAGTGGCTTTTGCTCAAGAGGTAGAAAACCTACCGCTACCAGAATGCACTGCGCCACACCTGACCAGTAAATGCTCCAGCTGGTGGGTGATGCAGTGCAAGCTTTTCTGTTCGACACAATGGCTGCAGGCTTGTAATAAACAATCTCATATTACAGTTAAACAGTAAACTAAAACATATTTCTGATAAAATATTCATGGTGGGAAATATGCAGCTCAGTAACAGAATTTAGATTTATATTTGGTCAGCACTGCCTAGCTTTATAGTTTGATCGGAGAGCCAGTGAAAGTCGTCATCTGACTGCGTTTCGCTGGGGGCTAAGGAGGGGAATGTAAGCACTGGTTTGGTGTAGGTAAATTTGCCACTGTTCATTTACACAAATTACATGCATTTTTTTATTCAAAGCTGGTTGAAAATCGGAGAAGTATCTCTTACTTTCTATCTTGCACCATCATTAGGTTAAAATGTGTTAAAATGTGCAATAGTTCAGTTTATGACCAAATACCTGCAGAACTGATGACCTTTCTTACTAGTCTCAGCTGGACAAAGCGTTTACCGCTAAGTAGAAAACACTAACCTACTACACATTAGCATGTTAGCATCATTATTATGATCATGTCGACATTTTAGCACCACTGTACCTAAATACAGCCTCACAGAGCTGCTCACATGACTGTTTACTTCTATGTTTGGTATTTCACAATTATCTGTTTTGCTTCAGGTGCTCAGTGTGAAATCACAGCGAAGGCGGACATCATGCTGTTGCTGGATGGCTCCTGGAGCATCGGCCGTGTAAATTTTAGACACATCAGGTCTTTTATCGCTAAAGTAGTCAACGTCTTCAACATCGGCCCAGACAGAGTCCAGATTGGTAATTTCTTTACTACTACACCTATTCATACTACCACCTGCAATGCTTTAAATAAAAAGTAATTTTGACCAAAATAAGAGAAAAGAAATAAAACAACAAAATATGAGCATAAAAATTAAGTTTTATATGATGAGAGGATCTATAGGTAATATTTTAATGTTGTACAGTAGCTAGTCTGCCTACATTATACTTCACACAACTTGATGAGCAATAGCTAGGGGAGTCTCCTGTCTGCAGTCTGAGTAGTACTGACCAATTATGTTTAAACAGTAGATAATAAAAAAAGTCTGTGTAGCGAGTTGGAACGCATTGATCTAAATGCAATCGTGGTACGTTCAAGATATCATCTGACTTTGAATTAACTTTATATTGTTTTTTTATTTTCTTTATTATCATTATTTCTATATCCACATTCATATGCAGATATCTGTTGAAAGAGATAAACCAAATTGACCAAAGCAGGATGAGGATGTTATGGCCCAGATATCTGCAGCCCCGAAGGCTTTATCGTCATCAGACTGAAAGTCGATGGGTTTTGAGTTTGTTGTTAGAGAGACCCACAGTGCACATTTTACATTAATTACTGCATTTTTCTACCTTATATTTGTTTCTTTCACATCATTTTATTAATAATTCTTATGTATTTTTGTTATTATTAACCTCATCATAATTTTTAAAAAAGGCTTGGTCAGTGTTTGTACATTGCTGTGTGTTTTATGCAGGTCTGACTCAGTACAGTGGAGACCCAAAAACCGAATGGCACCTGGAAACCCACCAGACCAAACATTCCCTGATGCATGCCATAGCCAATCTACCATACAAAGGAGGGAACACCATGACAGGTGATTTATCAGAGCTATAGTTCACACTGCGAGGGACTGTGGGAGACATAATTTTAATCTACAGCTGAACTCTTGGACAAATATATTTACTTTCTGTATTTGCAGCCAGATCTCATTCCAAAGTCTTCAAATACTGCTGCTTTTACTGTGATTTTGCATCCTGATGCCAAAAGCAACCTTTCACATCTGCATGATACACCACCGGACGGCATTAGGTTAAAATGCTGCCAGTAATGATATATTATAAGGAGCACAAAGGTCTGTATATGTAAGGCGGATGGGCAGGAGGGGCTGGGGATAGATCAAACATACCCCGGACTTTCAAATGGAAGTCCCGTGTCCGTGTCCCTTTTTTTTTCTAAACCTTACCATGTGCCTATTGACTAAAGCTAGCCATAAATGCCAGCATGTGCTTTACTTGACATCCCATCATTAGTAGCCATGTGCTTTTGATGCCTAAACATAACCATGTGCAGCAGCATCCCAACATGTGCATTTGTTGACATTGCAGTAGGAGTATCTTGAAATATCAATTACAGACACAAAAGGATACCCAGTCTGTAATATGAAGATGTGAAAGTCCAATGCAAAACAGGGGCATGTGATGACTTAGGATGAGAACGTGTTGGTTTTTGGGTCAAAGTGAGACGGTTAGTGAGTCCGTATTTGTAAAAGAAAATTACCTTAGGCATTTATAGTACAGTACATAGTGTATATATCAAGCAATATATTGACAAAGTATCTTTTAAAAAGAAACTTCAGACAAAGTTGTAAAAGAACATTTTCCTGCTTGTTATTTTTGATTATATTGGTTGCAGCAATAGTAGGGATAGTAGGGTTACATGAAAAATAAGATGGTGACATTCTTGTTGTTAATATATTATTGATAATATTACCGTAATGGTATTGACATAATATTGTGAAATATGCACACAGGACGTGCTCTGAACCACATCCTTGACAGAAACTTCAAACCCAACGTGGGAATTCGAGAAAACTCAAAAAGAATTGTCATCTTGATCACTGATGGAAAGTCCCAAGACGACATAGAAGACCCTTCGCAGAAGATGAAGAACACTGGCATCGAGATCTACGCTATCGGTGACTGACTTTAAGTTTGAATATCAAAAAAACAGCACAGCTTAAGAAAAGTTTCTAAAGTCATGATAAGCTTTAAAATCCTCAGAAGCTAGAGTTTTTAGACAAGTGAAAGAAAATTGAACATTGTATTACATATATGCCAGAATAAAAATGTTTTTATTCCTTGAGGTGCAGAGATTACTTATATTTGTCATTTAGATCAGTTATGAAAATCAATTAAGCACTTTCAAGTCTATGACTTGATTTTAGTAGTGGACTAAATTGAATCAAAACTGATGGCTGTCCAGAGGGAAGAATGTAAAGCAAAAAATGTGGGCAGTGCTTTTTGTAGATAGTCAATAGTAATGTAAAGTATGATTTTAGTTAATGGGATTGAAAATACATAACTATCCGTTACTGCACATTAGGTTTTGAGTCTCATTTCTTCAGTGCAGTTTTAACACAATATTTTTCTCTCAGGTGTGAAAAATGCTGACAAGGATCAGCTGATGTCCATTGCCTCCGATCCCATAGAAAGTCACTTGTTTATTGTCGATGACTTCTGGCAGCTCCTGGACTTTGTTGATGATCTCACCATCAAGATTTGTGAAAGTGTTAATGACTTAGGTATGTAAAGAGTCCATCATCATTAAAAGATTCATGTTGGCAGCACACTGACTCACAGGTATCAGAGTCAAGACATCAAGTTTAGAAAGCTGTCAAACACTACGCATGTTTTGGGTTTCCACAGTCGGACATCAGAAGCAGGTTTGGCCTGAGTGTGGTCTCTGTAACGGTGTGAGGGACCTTGACCTGCTTCCTTAGATCTCCAGATCATCAGGGACATTTTTGCTTGCTGTTTCAGGAGAGAGAACAAGCACTTGAAACTTTGTTAAGTTTCAAGACTGCACAAATGATCAGAAACACAATGTCGTTCCTCATGCTACCATAAGATGGTGCCAAAATCAGGAACTTCCAAATATGTCTGTAGATTTGTATAAAGGTATAAATGTTAAATGTGCTCTCTCTGTCTCAGTGTTTGTCCGGCTGGTGAACGGGACGAGTCTGTGTTCAGGC
>NW_024615186.1:0-1501 GCF_008729295.1 Plectropomus leopardus
GGGGGTGAGTTTTAAAAGACATTTTTTTCCTTAAATAGTTTTTGGCAATTTTTTTCTTTAAAATTTCTCCAAACACACAGGCCCGCGTTGTAATCCTCTTTTAATGGTCTAATTTTTGTATCAATTTTGTCTAATTTTAACAAGATTTACCAGTTTTCACATACAAATCTTTGTATCTTTTAGTGGTTTATTCTTCATTTAAATTATTTAATATTATTACTTGTACCTTACATTTTGCATATTGTGCTTCCACCTGGAATTAAATGTGCTATAAAAATAAAGTTTTGTTGGCTTACTTAATTTTTTTTGCAACTTTTTTTTTAACCGTGCAATTAAAATACTATCTAAACAAAAATGTGTGAACACTTTTTGAACACAATAATCTGTTTAACCCGTAAAAAGACAAAAAAGAAGCGCTCTAAACGTCTGCAGCAGTAAAACAAAGTGTAAATCCTCAGTGTCAGCTCTCTGAGCAGTCTGGAAGTGGACGGGCGTGAAGGAGCCGTGAATCACGCTGGAGTGGACCTTAATGTGCGGGCTGCCTCCGTACCTGCTCAGGTGAGTCACTTCCCTCCGGTTACACAACGCTGACTCACACAGAGCGCCGCCGCACTCAGAGCCCATTAAGGCCGTTTGCGGTTGTTAAAGTCGCGGGTTTAAAGCATTTAAGTCTGGCAGCTCAACCTGAGCTGGAATGTGGACCAGCTGAGACTCGTCACTGAGGTTTGGAGAAACCTGGAAACCTGGAAAACCTGCAGCAGGATAATACGAACAAGCTGCCTCCACTGACAGCTTATACTCCCTCTGAGATGGATCAATTAATGGTGTTTGGTATTTTTCAGGGTTTTTTTTAGGAAAATTATCCCTTAAATTAAATTTTAAATTATCAGTCATTAAGGTAGTCTAATAAAAAAACTAAAAATAAAATCAACTAAATAAAATAAATAAATAAAAACTAGATACATTCATAAAAATACTAATAAATCCAGTAACAAAGATGTGTCAAAAAAAAAAGTTTTTGTAAATCAAGTTTACTGTGCTAAATAAAGTCAAGACATCCATTTAGGTAAAGAGTACATGTCTTTATATACATGCCAATTACTGTTAGATACTAAAGATAAAACACATTTAATTCAGTGTAAAAAGGAAATTGGCGAATAATGTTTCATTATGATCTAATGCAGTGTGTATCCTGAGGTTTAAACCGTAACTGGGCAACTCAACTGAGCGGACACACAATTTTTGGGTTTTTTCAGTAAAATAAGGTTACAAAACTGTGTGTGTATGAGTATGTGTGTGTGTGTGTGTGTGTGTGTGTGTGTGTTAGGCCTTATGACAGCTGTGTGTTCAGTGTGAATGAGTCTGGTGGAAGCTGACGTCTGAGTCTCAGCAGGCGTCAAACCAGAGCTTTTCTATTGAAAAACCTTTTGTGTGTGTATGTTTCCACATGTTTGTACAAGTAGGCTATATGTGCATGTGTGTGTGTGTGTGTGTGTGTGTG
>NW_024615187.1:0-1322 GCF_008729295.1 Plectropomus leopardus
TATATGCAGATATGTGTAAACGTAAATGTATTTATATGCATATATGTGTAAACATATATGTATTGATATGCATATATGTGTAAATGTATATTTATTTATATGCATATACATGTAAACGTATATATATTTATATGCATATACATGTAAATGTATATTTATTTATATCCATATACATGTAAACGTATATATATTTATATGCATATACGTGTAAACGTATATATATTTATATGCATATATGTGTAAACGTATATTTATTTATACACATACATCCAGTTTTTCACAGACTGAAAACCTGCACCGAATAAAACTGTTCATTCATTCATCACCTTCATCCTCAGTTCGTCTCTCCTCCTCCTCCTCTCTGTGGGCCGTGCTCCTCCTCTCCTCCTCCTCTCTGTGGGCCGTGCTCCTCCTCTCCTCCTCCTCCTCTCTCGTCTCCATCTCTATGCAAAATAAACACAAACACTCTTCTGTTTCGTTTTTTTTGCAGAGAAGAGCCTGATCGGACTCTGAGTGACTCTGAACTCTGAGACGAGAAACTCTGAGTTTTGGGGTCCAGATCAGCTGATCTGAATCCGTCCAATCAGCTGTGAGCGTGTTCACTCTGAATTCGGCGCGTGCACGACCTTGATAAAAAGCCACGAAGCAGTGAGGGAGAGAATAAATGCTGGTCTTCATCTGGGTTCAGGCCCTCAGGGGGAAAACGCTCTCTGAAGCAGCTGAAAATGAAATCTATAAAAACATCGTTCAGAAAGGTCGACGGATTTCACTCCGCCGTGATCGTAGGCCGACCTCACTTTGGTTTGATTCGCATTTGACGTTAAACGGAGTAAATTTTCGTTCGGCGGCCGTTTGAACGTGTAGTCGTTTAAAGGCCAACAGGATGCTGTTTGGACACATAAATGTCCTCTGGACTCATGTCCTGCTGAGGACATTCATATTTAATATTGATATAAAGCTCACAGCAAAAACAAGTCAAGTCAGTTTTATTTATCGAGCCCATTATCACAAACACAGTCTGCCTCAGAGGGCTTTACAGCAGGCACCCTCCTTCTGCCCTCAGACCCTCACATCACCTGAGGAACAACTCCCGAAAAACAAGCCCTGTAAGAGAGGGGGAGAGAGGAAGAGGAAGAGCAGCAGAGGATGATGAGGGATCCCTCTTCAGGACGGACGAGTGATAGATGTCGTAAATAACAAATGAAATACAATCATCAAAAGGAAAGAGAAAGGGGGGGGGGGGTTGATTATTGATTTGGTTTTATTTTTGTTTATTGTATGTTGGTATTTGAGCTTTTTGGATGTTTTTTAAATTTAATTTA
>NW_024615188.1:0-1720 GCF_008729295.1 Plectropomus leopardus
TGTGTGTGTGTGTGTGTGTGTGTGTGTGTGTGTGTGTGTGTGTGTGTATGTTTGTGTAGGTTTGTGTGTGCTTTCTGTGACCGTTTGTGTAGCTTGTAGTTAATCTCTGTTAGTGCTGACTGCAGCAGACACCTGTTGAATGACACTTTAGCTGTCACACACAAACACACACACACACACACTCTCTCTGTGGAGCAGACACATACACACACAGGGGCATGTAGAGGTGGCCGCCCATTACCTTCCTGCCAGAGCTGTCACTCCTTGGACTGGCATCAAGTTTGTACAGCAGTGGGTTCAAACACTCACAGTAAATGCTCTCTCTCTCATTGGCTGTTGTGAATAATATATTTTTGCTTCACCTAAAAGGCTTTAAGTGCCCACACAGCCTTTTACTTCAAAGCAGGAAGTTAACACAGGCATGCATACATTTGCGCAGTAAAACAAATCAAAGAAAAAAGTACAGCATGTAAGCAACCAGCCATGCTTGCTTGGCGGATGTTGTGGGGGCTTAAAACATGTCTTACGCCTCTGTTTTCCTCTAGTAAAGGTTTTAGTGTGGTAATTGCACATGCAAATGACTGTTTTAAACCAAGATGTCTACAAAGAAAGAGGGCACTGAGTGTCACTTTGAGAGGTTTACACGCGAGTTAAAAGTGGCAAAATGTCTGTAGTGCAGTCACACTGACGTCATCGCTGACTTATGTCCTGTTTCACCTCTAATCCGTTCATGTTTGAAACTTTTTATTTATCTTTTACATTCTTCACTTTGAAAAAGGTCATTTAATAAATGGCAGGCCCACCTTATGTCTGCAGGGCTGCCACTAATACATACTTTCATTATCTGTTAATCTCTCTATTACTAATTGTATCCTCATTAATTGACTGTTTAGCCTATACATTTTCAGGTAGCTGACAAAAATCCCCGTTACATTTTTACAGAGCTGAAGGTTACATCATTAACATCAGACATTTGTCAAGCCAAAGCCAAAAAAAACAAAGATAATTAATTCCCTTTAATGTCACAGTGAAAAGTAAAAAATCGTCACATTTGATAATACTTTTCACAAAAGCAATATGTTAGTACTACATGCAGATCAAAAATATATTCACTAACTACTGTAATTTTAAATTTGTCACTTGCAGATAAAGGCCGGTGTTGTAAAGGGCTCTTCCATGATTTACACGTATGATATTAGTGAAACATGTAAAAATGACAAAGGGAAAAGTATTTCATGTGGCAAATTGCAGTTTGCATGTTGCAGACTTCATCAATTCCCTGAAATCAACGATGTATGAATGTATTTTTGCTTTATAGATGACCTAAACAACTATCATTTATAAAACAGTCTGACAAATAATTTCTGTTGAGTAATTTGTTACTCAACAAGTCCCATAATTATATGAAAATATGCCATCTTCATGAACATTTTATCTAAAGAAAATGACATCTTTAATGGACAAATGCACAAAATAAATTTGTGAATTACATTGTCTGCAAATAAAGCTTATGGAAAAAAAATAAAAGGAGCGGTCTGCACATTCGCTACTGTGCCATCTACAGCCAGACCTTAACGTTTGGTTCAGCGTCATGCCGTCATTTCCTTTTTTTTACAGACTCCTCCAGTGAACCTGAGTTAAAAAAGAGTGAGCTGTAGTACATGTGCTGCACACACACACACACACACACACACACACACACACACACACACACACACAC
>NW_024615189.1:0-1697 GCF_008729295.1 Plectropomus leopardus
TCATTTAGGTGAATGCATCTGCATGGAAAGAATACATTGAACATTCACGCTTTTGTTATTATTTTGTTTTACATAAGCAAAGTGGTTCATAAAATAATTTACATGATTTTTTATATATCTGGGCAGGAAAGTTGGCAAGTCTGCTTACATTTTGTGTGATAGCTCGTGATATGATACACTTACATGTAATTTCTGTTCATGTTAACAAGTAAAATGGCTTTTTTCCCCTTATATTAGACATTTGTACATATTTAACTTTTTTTTTCAATAAAGTTCTGTATGCTGACTTGTTTTTTTGCATACAGATTATACAAAAGTACATTGTTTCTGTTCACTTTATGTTTAGATTATTTCTAAGATACAAAGGCAGCTTGACTTTGACTGGATATGTCAAAAAAACACAAACAGCTGAAAACCACATAATATAGCATTCAGAGACACATCATAGCATGCTGTGTTATGTAGTTTACAGACGATTTTGGGACAAGTAATATTTTGATATTTTTCGTATGCCATTTTTGGTCTTGTCTTCAACATGCTATATTATGACTTTTAGGTCTTTTTATGGCCCTTGCTTCAGCATACTGCGTTATGGCGCGTCTCTATGAGCTATAATAAGTGGTATCCAGCCATTTTTGGGACGTCAAAATTTGAGATTTTTGCCATACTATTGTATGCGATTTTTGGCCATTTTTTCAACAAGCTATATTTTGAAATTTTGGACTTTTTTTGGATGTTTTTTCAACATACTATGCTAAGGTACATCTCTATGAGCTATAAAAAGCTGTTTCCAGACAATTATGGGACATGTCAATATTTGAGATTTTTACCATGTGATTTTTGGCTATTTTTTCAACATGCTAAATAATGACTTTTTTCCCTTTGTTGGCCCTGTTTTCAACATGCTACGCTATGGCGAGTCTCTATGAGCTATAATAAGTGTTTTCCAGCCATTTTTAGGACATGTCAAAATTTGAGATTTTTTGCCATACTATAGTATGCGATTTTTCGCCATTTTTTCAACATGCTAAATTATGACTTTTTGGGCTTTTTTTGGCCCTGTTTTCAAAATGCTATGCTATGGCGCATCTATATGAGCTATAATAAGCAGTTTCCAGCCATTTTTGGGACATGAAAAAATGGTGAAAAAATCGCATACTATAGTATGGCAAAAATCTCAAATTTTGACAACATGCTAAATTATCACTTTTTGGGCTTCTGTTGGCCCTGTTTTCAACATGCTTCACTATCAAGCATCTCTAGGAGCTATAATGGTAGCTTTCCATCCATTTTTGGGACATGTCACAATTTGAGATTTTTTGCCATACTATGCGATTTTTGGCAATTGTTTCAACATGCTATTTTATGAGTTTTTGGGCTATTTTTGGCCCTGTTTTCAACATGCTATGCTATGGCACGCCTCTATGAGGTAAAATACGCGGTTTCCAGCCATTTTTGGGATATGTCAAAATTTTAGATTTTTGCCATACTATTGTATGCGATTTTTGGCCCTGTTTTCAACAAGCTATATTTTGAAATTTTGGACTTTTTTTTTTGATGTTTTTTCAACATACTATGCTAAGGTACATCTCTATGAGCTATAAAAAGCTGTGTCCAGACAATTCTGGGACATGTCAATATTTGAGATTTTTACCATACTATAGTATGTGATTTTTGGCCATTTTTTCAACATGCTA
>NW_024615190.1:0-1352 GCF_008729295.1 Plectropomus leopardus
GTAAGTAAAACTTAATTTTATTTCATTTTGATTGATCTATCTTACGTGTATTCTGTAAATTCAAAAGGCTTTCCAATTAGTGATCAGCTGAACTTTTTCAAGGTTTACTGTTCATAAAAGTTTAGTGCAGGACGAATGCATTTCAGCAGTTTCACACGAACATTTCGTTTCTGACCTTACAGCTTCTGACAACAGCTCCAACCTTTCTAGAAGACTCAACCCAGAAGAGACATGATTGACAAACATCATTAATTTTCTTACTTGTGATGAGAAGTAAACATTTTGCTTTTTTCTTTTTGTATGTGTCACGTGTGCCACATAGCACTCAGAAAGACTTCAGATGACTTCCTGCAGTAAAATGAAGTAACAGTTATAGTGCTTGATTATTTAATATCAGTATTTTAAATATAGCATAATAGTTCTATTTCATTTCACAAATTTATAGTTTGTGGTTCAAATTTGTTTGATTTTTTTGTTTCATGAATTGCTATTTTATTTTATCATTCTTTTAACACTGATGCAATAATGTGTTTCCTGTTCAAGGGTCTCAGTACATTTAACAAGGTTTATTTTTTGATAATGTTAAACAATATTTTATGGTTTTAGAATAACTACATGTGTTGCAGGTTTCTGAAAAGATGTGGACACTGAATACAGTGCTCAAAATTAATTGTTGTAATGGATTATTGAGACCAGTTACTTTTGTTTAGTAAGACATATTAATGGATACATTTCACAAAGTTTCTCATGATTGCTAACTACTAGCTATCGGTAATACCAGTGATTACAGATAAACAGTAGTGGTGGTTAAACTAGTGAGCAGGCCGTGGCAATCGTGAAGTGGCCTGTCATGCTAGTTAAGCCAACCGCTGCAGTTTAGCTTCAGCAGATACAATGTAGATAAAAATGAGCCAAATTGTCAAAATAGATGGACTGCTCTTTTGGTGCTGATATTTTTCACTTCATTTAAGTCCCCAGTTTTCAAAGTTTTGTCTTTTTTTGTAAGACCACGTTGTCATCTGTGACTGTAGTTGCAGTTATATCATAATATCTGAGTATTTAGTATTTTCACAGTGGAGTCTAATGAGGATAGATCAGGTGAAAAACACACAGCCACACATTTCTGTCCTCAGATGACCTTGGTCCAATAAACGGTCGCTGGTCGCTGGTCGAGCATATCAGTCACTGGATGTTTTACAGTGGAGTACACTCTGAGATATTTACAGGTAATAAAAAACACACCCTGAGATGTGTTTGTGAAGTACAATAAGGAAGTTAGGATACTCTTGAGTTAAACTGAACTCCGACCTTCATTTTGAAAATCATATCAGTAACAGTCATAACTAGGGCAG
>NW_024615191.1:0-8153 GCF_008729295.1 Plectropomus leopardus
CTGGCCATCCTGTATTCTCCAGTGGAGGCGTCCAGTTCTGTCCCTCCTCTGACTGGTTCTGCTCTGGTTTTCCCAGGATCCCCCAAAACGAGACGCCTCAGCACACAGCCGGGCAGCTTCCTGCGCTCCGTTGTGTCTAAATATCAGGTCTGAGGACCGATTTCGGACCCCGGGGGAAACTCGTAACGCGGTTTTGAGCTGGTGTCGAGATTTATGGCCTCATTTCACGAGACGCCAGCAACTGAAATTCACCAAGTCTCATTCTTAAGCGATCGTCGTCATTCAAAGTCATAAGATATCGCCACTTTGCAGCGGATTTCCATGTCTGCATATTACGCTCTAGGGATCTTTCTGTGTCTGCTGTTGACGTTCGGGGAGGCCACGATCGACATCAGGATGTCAATGAAAGCACATGATTATTTCATTTAATTATTTATTGAGTCTGTACACAATTAAAGTCCAGCAGAATAAAAGAAACGTTAAAAAATGTGCCAGAGGCTTAAACAAACAGCTAGAGATGATTAGTTTTTGACTAAAAGGCTACGGATGGTTAAATTTAGGCAAAAAGGGCACATGGTAAAGTGTGAACCTCAGACTCCCAAATGAAAGTCCAGGATTTGTTGGATCCATCTGCACTTCCTGCCCCATCAGGACCTTTGTGCTCCTCATATTAAAACGTTACTGGCAGCATTTCAGCCTGACGCCGTCCAGCGGCGTATCATGCAGACTCAACAGGTTCCATCAAGCCGCATTCTCAACTGACACAACTGTGGCAGGTGCCGTCCGTAAAATAACACCTTAACACGCCCAAATCATAAAACTTTCAGGCTACATTTAGTTGCTACATTTCCAGACCTGGAATTGCTTTCTGCAAATTCCATGACCTTCCAGGTTTTTTTATGACTGTGCGAACCTTGTTTTATTTTGTGAAGCCACTTTTAGCTCTGATATATGTGTTATAGATATAAAGTTCATTATTATTATTCACTTATATAGTTTTTTTTAAGATGTATGTGTATGTATTTTGTTGTACCATTTTAATACAATTTTTTATTTCTTTTTTACTTGTAACTTACTCATTCCCTTATTTATTTATTTATTTGCTTATTTATTTTGTAACTGCATTCATAGAGATGTCATGTGGGACTCTTGAGGGTACGTACGGGACAAAATACGAAAAAAAAGTGTTTCTAAGGTTCAATACCTTTTGTTTTATTTGTTAAAAATAATTTAATACAATCATTAAAAAGGAAATGAAGTTATGAAGTTTATCTGTATATCTTATTTCCAGCTTTTTTGTAAAATGGTAAATTAATGTGGGATTTTTTTCAGCAGTCATTTAAGTGAATAACATAAAAACGGAAGATGATTTTGTGGATGGTGCAAAATAGAAAAAGGAGGAAATTATGTGAGAGTATTGGAATTTTAGGAGGTGAGACAGACAAAAGACAATAACAAAAGACATAAACAAAAAAAGACAATGAAAAAGGTGAGAAAAGAGGGATGATGGGAGGATGAGGGGGACATGAGACTAAGGGCTGCTGAAAATATAAAAGTTGAGGGTAAACAACAAAAACAAAAATCAGAAAACCAAACGGAGGAAGACGAGGAGGAGGAGGAGGAGGACCAAGTGGGAGGATGGGAGGAAGGATGAAAAGGACAAGTGGGGGGAGGAGGAGGAGGAGGAGGTAGAAAAAAGATAGTGGAGAGAAAAAAAAACAGAGAAAGAGAAAACGAAGGAGAGAGGACCACGAGGGAGACAAAGACCTACTTGTCTCAAGTCACTGAAGGCCAGAAGCAACGTGTCACCCTGGAAGCCTGCGACCGGGCCGGCTCTGGCAAAACCTGTGGGAAAATACAAACCCCCCCCCCCCAGTCCTCCCCCGGAGAGAGGGAAGAGAGGAGGAGGAGGAAAAAAAAGAGGGTGAAAAACGGAATAATAAAAGACCTGGTCGGATTCGCTATGCATCGGGATAGATTGGCAGACAAATGACAGCCTGGGGAGGAGGAGGAGGACGGGGAGGACGGGGAGGACGGGGAGGACGGGGAGGGGGAGGACAGGGTGTTAGAGTCATGTCGCCGGGTCTTGTTGAAGAGGAGAAAGACAGTGTGTGTGTGTGTGTGTGTGTGTGTTCGTGCTCGTGGGTGTGAAAGTTTTTGTTTAAATGTAGGTTGTGTTGAATGTGTGTGTGTGCGAGACTTGTCACAGTGTGTGTGTGTGTGTGTGTGTGTGTGTGTGTGTGTTTATTTGTTGTTTGTACAGGGCTTCGCCTGCATGTTTGAGAACAGTTGAGGACTGTTGGAGTTTGAACCCAGGGTGACGCCGGTGTGTGTGTGTGTTTGTGTGTTAGTGTGTGTGTGTCGGGGTCGTACGGAGTGTGAGCTGGGGTCTTGGCGTCAGTTGGCCCCCGTAAACAAGCCGACTGGTATTCTGAGCGAGGGAACGAGAGAAAAGAGGAGTGCCGCGAAAGAGAGGGAGAGCGAGCCTGTAGCTAATCTCTTTCACCTCAGGACGCGCACAGACACACACACACACACACACACACACACACACTAACACTAGGCCATACACACCACAGCACTGATTACACGCCTGCCATCTTCACTGACCCCCGTGAGACACACACACACACACACACACACACACACACACACACAGGGCTGTACTCATGACCTGCGGAGCAATCGGCTAAACCAGTGATACTCAACTTATGGCCTACAAGCCAAATTTGGTCCCTGATTGGGTCCCAGGTGCCCCCCCCCCCCCCAATCTTTTAATGAAAACGAATGATTCACACTGGGAATTGTTTTTGTACTTTTAGTATAAATAAGGCGCCAGAGTGCATAAAACAGCATAAAAATAGAGCTTGTTTATTAAAAAAGCATCTGTTGAAGATCTCCTCATAGCCTCCTACAGTCCTAGATAAGCCCAAAATGTCCTAAATCCCAGAAATTTGACCAATATCCTAAAATCTAAGAAACGTCCACAAATCCAAGAGATGTCCTAAGATCTTATAGCTGTCCACAGATCCTAGAAATGTCCTAAAATCCCAGAAACGCACTAAAATCCAAGAAAAGTCCTAAAATCCAAGAAAAGTCCTAAAATCCTAGAAATGTCCTAAAATCCAAGAAACATCCTCTAATCTTAGAGATGTCCTAAAATCCCAGAAGCATCCAAAAATCCTAGAATCGTCCTTAAGTCCTATAATTGTCCTAAAATCCTAGAAACATGTGTGGGGCCGCTGTGACTGGCCCCTGGCCTCCTGTCGTTTTTTAAGTGTCCCATAAGAAAAGCAGGTTGAGAATCTCTGAGTTAAACTAATCTCTAATCTTCTCCTCCAACCAAACCTCTATGTAAAAACAGCTAAATTTGACTAAAACTTCACAGTTTTTCCCTCCACCTTAAAAAAAAAGATTATTATGGCCGTTTTCTGGTCCGTCGCAGGTGCGGTTAAAGTTCGGCTCTAACTCGGATAATATTAGAGAGAGACTGCGGTTGATGGTTAACAGAAACCAGAGTTGACTGTTTGGTAGGAAACAGGAGGCTGAAAGCGGTCTCAGGCCCAACCATCCACCCCGAGCTCCTCCCTGTGAGGTTTGAGCCACTAATAACAACATCGTGCTCCGTCCACCTTTGCTCCTCGGAGTCTGGAGATCCGCAGGGCCGCAAATAGTCCCGCAGCTGCAGCTCTGTTAATGACAGGTCTCCTTTTTCACCTTTTCTGTCTGCCTTTCTTCTTGCAGCTCCGATCTTTGTTCACTTTTACGTCACATTTGTGTCAATCTCTGCATGTTTTCCTGTATTTCTTCCTAATATTTCCATTTATTTTTCAGTTTTAGCCAAATTTGCTTCTTTGCCACTCTAATTTTCCACTCCTTTCTCTTTTTTCCACCCAATGCCTTTCCTATCACTGTTTTTTCCCATATTCCCCTACCAATTCATTCCCATTTCCTTTATATTTCTAATTTTTCCCATTTTGACCAAATTTGTTTCTTTATTCCTCTAATTTTCCACTTTTTTCTCCTCATTTTCCTACATCATTCATTTCCCTTTCCTTATTTTATACTTTCCAAGATAGTTTATACTTCTGCTTCAATCAATTTCTCCAATTTATTTCAAATTTTTAGTATTTTTTCTTTTTTTCTCCCTGACTTTCTTTCTGTTTTTCTTCACAAACCTTGATTTTCTCGACTCTACCAAATCTCCTCCCCTTTTATTCCAATTTTCCATTTTTTTCTACCTCAGTTTCCCAAGATATGTTTCTCTTTTCATCACTTTTCCATCAAACAGTTTCCCTACACATTTCTAGGATTTTAGGATGTTTCCAGGACAATTCTAAGATTTTAGGACATCTCTGGGATTTCGGATGTTTGGAAGATTTTAGAATCTCGCTGGGATTTAAGGACATTTATAGGATTTTAGGATGCTTCTGAAATTTTAGGATGTTTCCAGGATTATAAAGCATTTCTCGTATTTTAGGACATTTCTAGGATTTTACTATGTTTCAAGGAAATTAGGTCATTCACACAATATCAGGACATTTCTACGATTATTCTACAATTTTAGGACATTTCTCAAATTTTGGGACATTTCTTGAATTTCAGGATGTTTCTAGGATTTTAGCAGGGTTTCCTCCACTGGCACTTTTTTGATAAACAAAATTAGAATATGGATGGGGGGCCACCTGGCACCCTACTGGGGCCAGATTTGGACCGCGGGCCACAAGTCGAGTATCACTGACCTCCGTGTCACTTCATCTTTATAATTTTCTTTGTTTCTTCTCTTCTTTTATCACGTTAGCTCCTTCCTTCTGCTCACTTTTCTCTCCTTTTCCTCATCGTCTGATTTTCTTAACCTCTTCTCTGCCACCTTTTTTTCCTTCTTCCTCCCCCAGTGAGAGCAAACATTTCATCTGTACCTCCCTTTCTTTTCATCTGCCACAATCCTGAGATTCCTCCTTTTATTTCATCTCTAATTCCTTTTTCTTGTGCTCCCCCTTCACTTCCTCCTTCTTTCAAACTCACCATTAATTTCACTTTAATCCCTCCTCTCATTCATGTATTTTGCCCTCTTCTCTGCCCCCTTTTTCTTTCTTGTGTACTCACTCATTTTTTTATTTCACACCTCTTTCATTTAATCCCATTTTCTCTGCTCTCTTGTTCCTCGTCCGCTTTCATCCCATTCTGCTCTTACAGCCTCCTTTTTTTATTTAATCCCTTTTGAATTCACTTTCTTTCTTCAACGCCCTCCAATAGCGCGTTTTTTTTTCTTCTCATTCATTTAATATTTCGTCTTATATCAGAATATTTTCTGCTTTTTCACTTTTGTCTTTTTAATCTTGTCTTCATGACTTCCCTTATTTCGTGTTTCTCGTTTTTTTGTTATTCCTTCGACCCCTGCTCGCTCCATTCATCTATTTTTCGCTCTTTCTTACACCGCGCGTGTTCGTGAACCCATTGCTCTTTTAACTATTTATCCTCTTCCTCTGTCAAATATTCCCTCTTTCACTGCACTTCTCTTCCTCTTACCTTTGATTTTTCATTTCTCCCCCTTAAATCTATTAGATCTATTGCTCTTTCCCCCATTTTCAGCTTTTCTTCCTCTTCACACTCTTTATGTTCTTCTTCACAAACAAAATGTTACAGTTCCTTCAGTATTCATACGCATTTTTACATTTTATATTTCCGTGACTTTAAGGGCGAATTTTAAAGACCATACATTCTCTGATCATATTCACTCTCACTTCTTTTTAATTATATTAGCTTTTTAAAATATGTTTTATTTGAATAAATAAGAATTCAGAACAGGATTAGAACTGAATATTTAAACATAATTAAGGGACTGTTCAGTATTTATGAGAGGGGAGGATGTGGTGCAAAAAGGGGGAAGCATGCCAAATCATTTTTAAGCACTGGGGAGGGTTTTGTGTGTTTTATTGAAAGGAACATACAACTTTAAATGGCTGCATTTTGTACTTATTTTACCACAATATTTAAAGAAAATGTTTCCTTAACAAAATTTGGACATTTGTTTTTGTTTATAGATTTTTTTTTGGTGATTTCTAAAAAGAAAAATGTGGACATTTCTTTTCTTTAATTTTTTTGGTGACTTTTTGTTTGGTCTTCTTTTATTCTTTAAATTTTTCTGATAATTCTAAAGATAAAATCTTGGCCATTTTGTTTTCTTAAAAAAAAAATGTGATTTTTACAGAAAACATGCCTTGAAGGCATATTTTCACTTTTTTTTTCTTTAAATTTTTGGGTAATTTTTAAAGAAAAAAAAACCACTTTGTTTTCTTTAAAGAAATTTGGTGATTTTAAAAGATTGATTTTTTACAATCATCAAAAACTTTCAGCAATCACAGCCAGAAACTGTAACAGACTCTATCACTGGATTTTCTAATTTATGATAGTCCTTGCGATTTCCAAAATCCATGACTTTTCCAGGTTTTTCATGCCCGTAGAAACCCTGTTCCTTAATTTTTTTCCTCTTATGCTCATTTTAATTTCTCCTTCTCATCCTCAGCCTTAATCCATCCACCTTGCACTTTTCATTTCACGTCTTTTCATTAATCCCTTTTTCCTGTTCCTCTCTCTGTTTTCTCTTCATTCATCCTTTTAAATTTAATCCCTCTTTCTCACCATATTCTGCTTTCCTTCTTCGTCTTTCTCTCCTCCTTTTGAATTATCAACACGCCTCAAATGTTTCACCTCTTCTGCCTCTTTTTTCCTTTTCATTTCTTTCCTCACACTTCACTTTCCTTCCCATTTGTCTCCGTCTGTCCTGAATAAGTAACTCTGTAACCTCCTAACCCCTCCGCAGCACTGCACGCATGTCACTGCACATCACATCACATCACACACACACACACACACACACACACACACACACACACACACACACACACACACACACACACACACACACACACACACACTCAGCGACCCGCCCTGTGACTGTAAGAACCTTGATCATGTAAAAAACGAGCCAACGACGCCTCGCGCTCTTTCACCCCTCCCCCTCCTCCTCTATCTGCGAGTGCTCTGCATCTTTAAGTGTCAAAAAAACAAGACGAGGTTGGAGAGGGGGACGAAATGATGGAGGTGAGAAGAGAAAAAGGATGAGAGGAAAGCTGAAAAGACAAGGGATGAAGAAAACGGGAAAAAAAGCTGGAAAAGGAGAAAAGAGGAATATATGAGGGAAAGAGAGATAAGGGAGGAAAAGGCGACACATAAGGTTTTTAGGAGCACTGACGGGATCGAAGATGTTCTCCCCAAAGTGTAACAGGTTGATCCATAGCGCCCCCTGCGCTCTCCAACGCAAACTGCACAAATTACACTTTAAAAGTTTGTTTTAAAAGCTCTCTGTGCACCGTTCAGGCAGATATTTTTGACTCTAGATTTTTAATTAATGTCATTTTGTGTGTTTGCGTGAATGTGTGACTGCATGCTGGGCTGCATAAAGGAGGACAGATTAAAGAAGTAAAGAGCAGAGGACAAAGAGGACGAGGCAGGGGATGGAGGACAAAAAATGACTAAAGTATCAATAAATAAATAAATAAATGTAAACACAGGAAAAAAATATGAAAGAAAAATGTATAAATAAATAGGTATAGGAATAAATATGAAAACGTATAGATAAATAAATACAGGAATAAATGTGGAAGAAGTAAAAATAAATATTTACAGAAATAAATTTGAAATAAAGTAAATAAATAAATACAGGAATATATATGCAAAAGTGTAAATAAATGAAAAATGAATGAGTGAATAAAAAAATAAATAAATACACTAGAATAATAATAACTGTATTTATATAGCACCTTTAAAAACAGAGTTTACAAAGTGCTTTGGCAAACAAAGCAAAGCAGAAATGGGAGACAGACGGCAATAAAACAACAGAACGACAAACAGTCCTACTGAACACAAGCCAGGAGAAACTCGGGCATAAAATTAAAAGCAGAGGACAAATAATGCAAGATGCAGGACGTAAAAATGTCAGTATAAAATAACAAAAAGAAACAGACCAAAAAAAACAAACAAAAACAACAACAGAAACAATAAAAGCAACAAAAACACAAATAAATGCAAATAAAATAGGTAAAACATGAATTAAAAAGGTAAAATAGATCAAAAATAAATGAAATAAATAA
>NW_024615192.1:0-1158 GCF_008729295.1 Plectropomus leopardus
GCAGTATGTAGTATGCAGTATGCAGTATGCAGTATGTACTGATGTGGTCAAAACGCAGTATACAGTATACAGTATGCAGTATGTAGTATGTAGTATGTACTGATGTGGTCAAAACGCAGTATACAGTATGCAGTATGTTGTATGTAGTATGCAGTATGTAGTATGCAGTATGGGAACAGAAGCCAAACCCACAGGATGCCAGAAATACTCGGATGTTGTACTGATTCTGAAAAAATCCTCGGTCTGCCTCACCTACTGTTTTCCCACAATGCATTGTGGCTCGAGCCCAGCCATCACACAGCTGCACAGACCTAACCCACCAGATGGGGTCCTTGGTTTGTCCCGGTGTTATACTTTATTAATTTGGACAAAATCATATATTAATCTTTGAAGGTCCTTTACAGTACTTTTACCAGGCAAACACATACCGATGTCTGCTAATAGGAGTACAGTACTACTGTGGAACGCAGTATGCAGGAGTACTGCATACTGAGTCCAACTGTAGTACACAGTACATCGATTAAAACATGCCCATGTTTTTATGTCCCCGCGCTGTATCTGTCCTCACGCCTGTCCGTCCCTCAGGACATCTCTGAGCATCTTTCAGTAGATTTGAAAAAACTATGGTGAGTCACGGAGGAAAAACCTAATTATCAATATAATTATGAAAATAATTAAAATGTTACAGTTATTTAACTTTTAGAGCCTTTTTAAAAAACTACTTCACTTTTTAAAGAGTTAAACTGTCTGAAGTTACACGAAACACGAAAACAGACTGGACTGAAAAAAAGCACGTTTTATTATTTTCATGAGGATTACATTGATCGGGCCGATCGGTGATCAGCTGGATCTCTCCGTCAGGACACGACGTGCTCCAGGACGCCCTGACGAATCAGCTGCTCACATTTCCACCGCGGCAGGAAGTGCTGTGGACAGAAGGATAGATCAGAGGGACGGACGGAGGGACGGGCAGAGATGTCCGCTGTAAACAGGAAGTGTCCATCAACACTTTGGACAGTGAGGACACGCTGTGTCTCCGGTTTGATTCCTCAGATTTCGACCGTCTTTAAGTCCTGTTGTTTTATTATCATTTTATTTTATTTTTAGGATTATTACTGTTTGTACAAAATGATCATGAAGTATCACATTTTAGGTCAA